>NC_056730.1:437280554-437580554 GCF_019279795.1 Protopterus annectens
GGAATTTTTAAATTTTAATTCCCAAGTTTGCTTGAGTGACTTAGATCTATAATATTTACCAGCTTCTGATCTGTGTTGAAAGTGTTATTTTTCTGAGTGGAAAGCGCTATTTTTCCCCCCACCCTTAATCCTGCTCTGTTAAATACTGGCCAAACAACTTGTGTGATTTATCTGATTGTCTCAAGGCTTGCTAGTATAATTAAGATTCCCTGTTTGTTACTTGTGCATTCATTGCTTGAATCTAATTGAGTTCTGACTCAGAGTGCTACTGAAACAACTCAAAATATAAATTGATAAGTATATTTTTGGCACTGCTTTCCAAAGTTTTACAGTATCCTAATTGCTTTTGCTTGATTGATTTAGATCTATAATATTTGCTGGCTTCTGATCTGTGTTGAAAGTGTTATTTTTTTGAGTGGAAAGTGCAATTTTCCCCCACCCGTAATCCTGCTCTATTAAATACTGGCCAAACAACTTGTGTGTTTTATCTGATTGTCTCAAGGCCTGCTAGGATAATTATGATTCCCTGTTTGTTACCTCTGCATTCTTTGCTTGAATCTAATTGAGTTCTGACTGAGAGTGCTACTGAAACAACTCAAAATATAAATTGATAAGTATATTTTTGGCACTTCTTTGAAAAGTTCTACAGTATCCTACTTGTTTTTTGCTTTACAGATTTAGCTCTATAATATTTGTAGGCTTCTGATATGTGTTGAAAGTGTTATTTTTCTTAGTGGAAAGTGCTATTTTCCTCTACCCTTAATCTTGCACTTTTAAATACTGGCCAAACAACTTGTGTGATTTATCTGATTGTCTCAAGGCCTGCTAGTATAATTAAGATTCCCTGTTTGTTACCTCTGCATTCATTGCTTGAATCTAACTGAGTTCTGACTGAGAGTGCTACTGAAACAACTCAACATATAAATTGATAAGTTTATTTTTTGGCACTTCTTTCCAAAGTTCGACAGTATCCCAATTGCTTTTGCTTGATTGATTTAGATCTATAATATTTGCTAGCTTCTGATCTGTGTTGAAAGTGTTATTTTCCTGAGTGGAAAGTGCTATTTTTCCCACACCCTTAATCCTGCTCTGTTAAATACTGGTCAAACGACTTGTGTGTTTTATCTAATTGTCTCAAGGCTTGCTAGTATAATTAAGATTCCCTGTTTGTTATCTCTCCTTTCATTGCTTGAATCTAACTGAGTTCTGACAGAGAGTGCTTCTGAAACAACTCAAAATATAAATTGATAAGTATATTTTTTGGCACTTCTTTCCAAAGTTCTACAGTATTCTAATTGCTTTTGCTTGATTGATTTAGATCTATAATATTTGTTGGCTTCTGATCTGTGTTGAAAGTGCTATTTTTCTGAGTGGAAAGTGCTATTTTCCCCCAACCTTAATCCTGCTCTGCTAAATACTGGCCAAACAACTTGTGTGTTTTATCTGATTGTCTCAAGGCTTGCTAGTATAATTAAGATTCCCTGTTTGTTACCTCTGCATTCATTGCTTGAATCTAATTGAGCTCTTATTGAGAGTACTAATGAAGCAACTCAAAATATAAATTGATAAGTATATTTTTGGCACTTCTTTCCAAAGTTCTACAGTATCCTAATTGCTTTTGCTTGAGTGACTTAGATCTATAATATTTGCAAGCTTTGATCTGTGTTGAAAGTGTTATTTTTCTGAGTGGAAAGTGCTATTTTCCCCTACCCTTAATCCTGCTCTATTAAATACTGAGCAAACAACTTGTGCATTTTATATGATTGTCTCAAGGCTTGCTAGTATAATTAAAATTCCCTGTTTGTTACCTCTGCATTCATTGCTTGAATCTCATTGAGTTCTAACTGAGAGTGCTACTGAAACAAATAAAAATATAAATTCACAAGTATATTTTTTGGCACTTCTTTCCTAAGTTCTATAGTATCCTAATTGTTTTTGCTTGATTGAGTTATATCTATAATATTTGCAGGCTTCTGATCTGTGTTGAATGTGTTATTTTTCTGAGTGGAAAGTGTTATTTTTCCCCCACCCTTTATCCTGCTCTGTTAAATACTGGCCAAACAACTTGTGTGTTTTATCTGATTGTCTCAAGGCTTGCTAATATAATTAAGATTCCTTGTTTGTTACCTCTGCATTCATTGTTTGAATCTAATTGAGTTCTGACTAAGAGTGCTACTGAAACAACTCAAAATATAAATTGATAAGTATATTTTTTGGCACTTCTTTCCAACGTTCTACAGTATCTTATTGCTTTTGCTTGATTGATTTAGATCTATGCTATTTGTTGGCTTGTTATCTGTGTTGAAAATGTTATTTTTCTGAGTGGAAAGTATTATTTTTCCCTCACCCTTACTTCTGCTCTGTTAAATACTGGCCAAACAACTTGTGTGTTTTATTGATTGTCTCAAGGTTTGCTAGTATAATTAAGATTCCCTGTTTGTTACCTCTGCATTCATTGTTTGAATCTAATTGAGTTCTGACTAAGAGTGCTACTGAAACAACTCAGAATATAAATTGATAAGTATATTTTGGCACTTCTTTCCAAAGCTCTACAGTATCCTAATTGTTTTTGCTTGAGTGACTTAGATCTATAATATTTGCCAGCTTCTGATCTGTGTTGAAAGTGTTATTTTTCTGAGTGGATAGTGCTATTTTCCCCTACCTTTAATCCTGCTCTGTTAATACTGACCAAACAACTTGTGCATTTTATCTGATTGTCTCAAGGCTTGCTAGTATAATTAAGATTCCCACTTTGTTACCTCTGCATTCTTTGCTTGAATCTAATTGAGTTCTGACTGAGAGTGCTACTGAAACAACTCAAAATAGAAATTGATAAGTATATTTTTTGGCACTTCTTTCCAAAGTCCTACAGTATCCTTATTGCATTTGCTTGATTGATTTAGATCTATAATATTTGCTGGCTTCTGATCTGTGTTGAAAATGTTATTTTTCTGAGTGGAAAGTGCTATTTTCCCTCACCCTTAATCCTGCTCTGTTAAATACTGGCCAAACAACTTGTGTGTTTTATCTGATTGTCTCAAGGCTTACTAGTATGATTAAGATTCCCTGTTTGTTATCTCTGCATTCATGTCTTGAATCTAACTGAGTTCTGACTAAGAGTGCTACATAAACAACTCAAAATATAAATTGATAAGTATATTTTTGGCACTTCTTTCCAAAGCTCTACAGTATCCTAATTGATTTTGCTTGAGTGAATTAGATCTATAATATTTACCAGCTTCTGATCTGTGTTGAAAGTGCTATTTTTCTGAATGGAAAGTGCTATTTTCCCCCACCCTTAATCCTGCTCTGTTAAATACTGGCCAAACAACTTGTGTGTTTTATCTGATTGTCTCATGGCTTGCTAGTATAATTAAGATTCCCTGTTTGTTACCTCTACATTCATTGCTTGAGTCTAATTGACCTCTGACAAAGAGTGCTACTGAAACAACTCAAAATATAAATCCATTAGTATATTTTTTGGCACTTCTTTCCTAAGTTCTATAGTATCCTAATTGATTTTGCTTGATTGATTTATAACTATAATATTTGCTGGCTTCTGATCTGTGTTGAATGTGTTATTTTTCTGAGTGGAAAGTGTTATTTTCCCCCACCTTTAATCCTGCTCTGTTAAATACTGGCCAAACAACCTGTGTGTTTTATCTGATTGTCTCAAGGCTTGCTAGTATAATTAAGATTCCTTGTTTGTTACCTCTGCATTCATTGTTTGAATCTAATTGAGTTCTAAGAGTGCTACATAAACAACTCAAAATATAAATTGATAAGTATATTTTTTGGCATTTCTTTCCAAAGTTCTGCAGTATGCTAATTGCTTTTGCTTGATTGATTTAGATCTATAATATTTGCTGGCTTCTGATCTGTGTTGAAAGTGTTATTTTTCTGAGTGGAAAGTGCTATTTTTTCCCCGACTCTTAGTCATGCTCTGTTAAATTCTGACCAAACAACTTGTGTGTTTTATCTTATTGTCTCAAGGCTTGCTAGTATAATTAAGATTCCCAGTTTGCTACCTCTGCATTAATTGCTTGAATCTAATTGAGCTCTGATTGAGAGTGCTACTGAAACAACTCAAATATAAATTGATAAGTATATTTTTGGCACTTCTTTCCAAAGTTCTACAGTATCCTCATTGCTTTTGCTTGATTGATTTAGATCTATAATATTTGTTGGCTTCTGATCTGTGTTGAATGTGTTATTTTTCTGAGTGGAAAGTGCTATGTTTCCCCGACCCTTAATCCTACTCTGTTAAATACTGGCCAAACAACTTGTGTGTTTTATCTGATTGTCTCAAGGCTTGCTAGTATAATTAAGATTCCCTGTTTGTTACCTCTGCATTCATTGTTTGAATCTAATTGAGTTCTGACTAAGAGTGCTACTGAAACAACTCAAAATATAAATTGATATGTACATTTTTTGGCACTTCTTTCCAAAGTTCTATAGTATCCTAATTGCTTTTGCTGGATTGATTTAGATCTATAATATTTGCTTGCTTGTGATCTGAAAGTGTTATTTTTCTGAGTGGAAAGTGCTATTTTCCCCTACCCTTAATCCTGTTCTGTTAAATACTGACCAAACTACTTGTGCGTTTTATCTGATTGTCTCAAGGCTTGCTAGTATAATTAAGATTCCCTGTTTGTTACCACTGCATTCATTGCTTGAATCTGATTGAGTTCTGACTGAGAGTGCTACTGAAACAACTCAAAATATAAATTGATAAGTATATTTTTGGCACTTCTTTCCAAAGTTCTACAGTATCCTAACTGCTTTTGCTTGATTGATTTAGATCTATAATATTTGTCAGCTTCTGATCTGTGTTGAAAGTGCTATTTTTAAGAATGGAAAGTGCTATTTTTCCCACACCCTTAATCCTGCTCTGTTAAATACTGGCCAAACAACCTGTGTGTTGTATCTGATTGTCTCAAGGCTTGCTAGTATAATTAAGATTCCCAGTTTGTTACCTCTGCATTCATTGCTTGAATCTAAGTGAGTTCTGACTGAGAATGCTACTGAAACAACTCAAAATATAAATTGATAAGTATATTTTTGGCACTTCTTTCCAAACTTCTACAGTATGCTTATTGCTTTTGCTTGATTGATTTAGATATATAATATTTTTTGGCTTCTGATCTGTGTTGAATATGCTATTTTTCTGAGTGGAAAGTGCTATGTTTCCCCCACCCTTAATCCTACTCTGTCAAATACTGGCCAAACAACTTGTGTGTTTTATCTGATTGTCTCAAGGATTGCTAGTATAATTAAGATTCCCTGTTTGTTACCTCTGCATTCATTGCTTGAATCTAAGTGTGTTCTGACTGAGAGTGCTACTGAAACAACTCAAAATATAAATTGATAAGTATATTGTTGGCACTTCTTTCCAAACTTCTACAGTATCCTTATTGCTTTTGCTTGATTGATTTAGATCTATAATATTTGCTGGCTTCTGATCTGTGTTGAAAATGTTATTTTTCTGAGTGGAAAGTGTTATTTTTCCCTCACCCTTAATCCTGCTCTGTTTAATACTGGCCAAATAACTTGTGTGTTTTATCTGATTGTCTCAAGGTTTGCTAGTATAATTAAGATTCCCTGTTTGTTACCTCTGCATTCATTGCTTGAATCTAACTGAGTTCTGACAGAGAGTGCTACTGAAACAACTCAAAATATAAATTGATAAGTATATTTTTGGCACTTCTTTCCAAAGTTTTACAGTATCCTAGTTGCTTTTGCTTGATTGATTTGGAACTATAATATTTGCTGGCTTCTGATCTGTGTTGAAAGTGTTATTTTTCTGAGAGGAAAGTGCTATTTTCCCCCAACCTTAATCCTGCTCTGTTAAATACTGGCCAAACAACTTGTGTGTTTTATCTGATTGTCTCAAGGCTTGCTAGTATAATTAAGATTCCCTGTTTGTTACCTCTGCATTCTTTGCTTGAATCTAATTGAGTTCTGACTGAGAGTGCTACTGAAACAACTCAAAATATAAATTGATAAGTATATTTTTGGCACTTCTTTCCAAAGTTCTACAGTATCCTAATTGCTTTTTCTTGAGTGACTTAGATCTATAATATTTACCAGCTTCTGATCTGTGTTGAAAGTGTTATTTTTCTGAGTGGAAAGTGCTATTTTTCCCCCACCCTTAATCCTGCTCTGTTAAATACTGGCCAGCAACTTGTGTGTTTTATCTTATTGTCTCAAGGCATGCTACTATAATTAAAATTCCCTGTTTGTTACCTGTGCATTCATTGCTTGAATCTAATTGAGTTCTGACTGAGAGTGCTACTGAAACAACTCAAAATCTAAATTGATAAGTATATTTTTGGCACTTTTTTACAAAGTTTTACAGTATCCTAATTGCTTTTGCTTGATTGGTTTGGATCTATAATATTTGCTGGCTTTTGATCTGTTTTGAAAGTGTTTTTTTTTTTCTGAGAGGAAAGTGCTATTTTCCCCCAACCTTAATCCTGCTCTGTTAAATACTGGCCAAACAACTTGTGTGTTTTATCTGATTGTCTCAAGGCTTGCTAGTATAATTAAGATTCCCTGTTTCTTACCTTATGCATTCATTGCTTGAATCTAATTGAGTTCTGACTGAGAGTGCTACTGAAACAACTCAAAATATAAATTGATAAGTATATTTTTTGGCACTTCTTTCCAAAGTTCTACAGAATCCTAATTGCTTTTGCTTGATTGATTTAGATCTATAATATCTGTCGGCTTCTGATCTGTGTTGAAAGTGCTATTTTTCTGAGTGGAAAGTGCTATTTTCCCCCACCCTTAATCCTGCTCTGTTAAATACTGGCCAAAGAACTTGTGTGTTTTATCTGATTGTCTCAAGGCTTGCTAGTATCATTAAGATTCCCTGTTTGTTACCTCTGCATTCATTGCTTGAATCTAATTGAGCTCTGACTGAGAGTACTACTGAAGCAACTCAAAATATAAATTGATAAGTATATTTTTTGGCACTTCCTTCCAAAGTTCTACAGTAGCCTGATTGCTTTTGCTTGATTGATTTAGATCTATAATATTTGCTGGCTTCTGATCTGTGTTGAAAGTGTTATTTTCTGAGTGGAAAGTGCTATTTTTCCCCCACCCTTAATCCTGCTCTGTTAAATACTGGCCAAACAACTTGTGTGTTTTATCTGATTGTCTCAAGGCTTGCTAGTATAATTAAGATTCCCTGTTTGTTACGTCTGCATTCATTGCTTGAATCAAATTGAGCTCTGACTGAGAGTGCTACTGAAACAACTCAAAATATAAATTGATAAGTATATTTTTGGCACTTCTTTCCAAAGTTCTACAGTATCCTAATTGCTTTTGCTTGAGTGACTTAGATCTATAATATTTACCAGCTTCTGATCTGTGTTGAAAGTGTTATTTTTTTTGAGTGGAAAGTGCTATTTTTCCCCACCCTTAATCCTGCTCTGTTAAATACTGGCCAAACAACTTGTGTGTTTTATCTGATTGTCTCAAGGCTTGCTAGTATAATTAAGATTCCCTGTTTGTTACCTCTGCATTCATTGCTTGAATCAAATTGAGTTCTGACTGAGAGTGCTACTGAAACAACTCAAAATATAAATTGATAAATATATATTTTGGCACTTGTTTCCAAAGTTCTACAGTATCCTAATTGATTTTGCTTGAGTGACTTAGATCTATAATATTTACCAGGTTCTGATCTGTGTTGAAAGTGCTATTTTTTCTGAATGGAATGTACTATTTTTCCCCCACTTTTAATCCTGTTGTGTTAAATACTGGCCAGCAACTTCTGTGTTTTATCTAATTATTTCAAGGCGTGCTAGTATAATTAACATTCCCTGTTTGTTACCTGTGCATTCATTGCTTGAATCTGAGTTCTGACTGAGAGTGCTACTGAAACAACTCAAACTATAAATTCTTTCCAAAGTTTTACAGTATCCTAATTGCTTTTCCTTGATTGATTTAGATCTATATTATTTGCCAGTTTCTGATCTGTGTTGAAAGTTTTATTTTTCTGAATTGATTTTTCCACCACCCTGCCCTCTGTATTGGTGTTTTTTTTTATACTTGGTGACTTTGCAATTGCCCACCCCTGCTGTATATTTGATATGTGACCCTCCTCCCAGTCTAGTGTCTTTAGCTCATTCTACCTAATACGGAGAGAAAAAATTTTTTTTTGCACTTTATTTATCTGCTTACTGTGTTTGTGTTTCTTCCTACTTTATTACTTATTTTACTCTTGCTGCCTGTTGTTAAAAGTACTTAATAGCATTTATTCTGCTGCATTTATTACTGCTTGTTAGTAGCTGATTAAATTGTAACTGTTATTCTAAGCCTTTGGATTACGCACTTGGGCTTTAGACCAGTTGTTTCACTGCACTGTTGTGGCAGGACAGGAATCTGTTCTAAAGTGTATTAGTTCTGGTTTAAGCACTTGTGCTTTGGGCCAGTTTTTTTTACATTAAGAAGGTGTGGTCTGCACTTTTGTGGGAGGCTGGATTCTGCCCTTCTGAGCTGGGAATTTCTGGTCACAGGCTTATTGTGCCTGCTTATTTGAACTGTTTCTTTCTTTAATTGGTGCGTCTTGTTGCTGCAGCATAGACCAGATTCAGGCCTGCTGAATCTAGCTTTGTTTGTATAACTTGAGCACTGACCCAGGCCATCTTTTTTTTGGAGAAGGTTCCCCTGCATCGTAGCAGCAGGAGTGTGCAGTTAGAACTTGTCTGACTGAAGACTACTGGAGCAGGGCTCAGTTTTGAGCTTTTTCTGGTTAATTGGGTAACTTGTTTAAATCAGTTGTTCATTTTCTATTGTTTTATATATATAAAAATGCATTCTATTCATCTGCTTTTACTGTATTTGTATTTCTTCCTACTTTTTTTACTAGAGGTATTGACTACAACTCTGATCTGAGATTTATAACAATAGCTATCCTTTTCTGTGCATTTAAAGAGTTTTTTGATTGTATCTGTTTTATTTTTCTAAAAAAAAAAAAAACAAAATAATTGTTTCCTGCCTTTCTAAGCTAGTATAGTCCAGTTTTCAGGTTAAGTGCTGAATTCAGGGCTATGTTACAAATCTCTGTGTTTGCCCATACCTTACTTGGATAGAAGGAAGTTTGTCTGTTCATCTGTGAGAGAGGGGAGCTTTGAGCAGCCTATCTGTCCATGGAGGAGTGGTTTCAGCCCAGAAATTAGTAGTTTATTGGCCATTTTGGGCTAATTTCTATCTCTTTCATTTCCCTACTATAAATACCACATTTGCCCGGTTTTGCAAGCCAGGCAGAGCTGGTTAACTAGGGTATAAGTATTCCCGGCTCCACAAAGTCTCCTGTTCAATTTTTCCCTTGGAACTAGACAAACTTTCAACTTAAGCAGTTAAGCCATTCATTTCTCAGCCCGGCACTTGCTCAAAACTCATAGCAAGCACTTATAAACCCTAGCATCCTATACTGTACAGAGGAACAAGGCTCTCTATTCAGCCTTACCAGCCATTCAGTCAGACAGTTCACTGTACCTATCCAGGCATGTCCAAAGGGCAGTTTCAGGTGTACTCTCCAGTCCAACTGGTGAATCTGGGCATTTTGAGGCAATGTTATAACTGCCTCATGTACACAGACAACCCTCTCCTCCTACCACCAAACACTAACACATGAGAGAGATGCAATTATACAGCCAAACTGGAGGCTAAGCTCTCTCAACCCAAGGCTGGATCAGACAGTCTAGAGGAGAAGGGAAATACTTGCATCACACCACCAGTCCCACATAGACCCATTAAACCAGCATTGGCAAAAAACACACATAAATACAGGAAAACATACTCAAAGGCTCTAAATAAAAATCTGCAAAAGCAACAGAGACCTCCAAAGCAGACATCCAACCAACCTCCACCCCCCAACACAAATCATGAAACACATACTTCACAAAACCAGTGTGCCATGCAATCACACCCCTTAAGGCAAAATAACATACCCAACATACTACTAATAGGTGACTCTATAGTCAGGCACACTGATGTCCCACTCACTAGGCTGAATAAGGAGAAGATTACTGTTAGCTATCTGTCGGGTGCCAGATTCCGCCACATAACACAAGCACTCAGGTCACTCCAGAACAAGTACCAATACAACTCTGTCATTGTCCATGTTGGTGTGAATGATCTGAGCAGTACCTCCCTGGACTACATGAAAATAGACATGGAAAAGCTCTCTGATCTTGTAGCCCAGGCTGGTATGACCCTGACCCTGAGTAGCATCCTGCCCTCACCAAGAATTATACCACAGTATAAAGAAAAAAATATCAATTTCAACAATTGGCTAAGTTTCTGGTGTCATTCAAAGGGGATCCAGTGTCTGTCCACCTGGGATGACATGCTCAACAAGCCACGCTGCTTCACTAGAGATTGCTTGTACCTGTCACCCTTAGGCTTTCGAATACTGGTCAAGGCTCTTGCCACCCCCATAGTGCCTTTTTTAGGCAAGCCTCAAAAGACAAACCCACCGCCATAAATAGCACAAGTAACAAAAAACTGAGGGTAATGCTACTCAATGCCAGAAGTCTAAACCTCAAAATGCATGCACTAGAGGCACTCCTCAGTATGGAGAAAATCAATATATGTGCAGTAACAGAAACCTGGTGTAAGGCTCCAGAGAGTACCCCAGCAATATCAGGCTACAACTCATACCATACATTTCGGCCACAGAACCCGGACTGAAATACAAAAGGTGGGGGTGTATCCATATTCATCAAGGATATCCACACCTCCAGGTTAGTGGCACAGCACGATGTTTCAGGGATTATCCACGTGCAACTAACGATGGGCAAAACTGCAATTCAAATTGTAGCTTGCTACAGATCACCCACCATGTCCCAGGACTCCCATTCTGCATTTCTGGAAACACTGGTAAATATAAAGGTCCTACCAAACACCCTAATATTGGGTGATTTCAATTAACCAAACATTAATTGGGAGAACTACTCAAGTATTAACTCCCTTGCCCAACATTTCCTAGAATTTATAAACTCAAATGCCTTGGATCAACTGGTCAACACTCCCACCAGAGGTGACAACATATTAGACCTGGTCATCACCAACATGGGCGACCAGTGCTCCATACCAGAGGTCAACCCCTCGCTGGTTAGATCTGACCATAAACAAATCACTTTGGATATCCACATTCTGCCCCCACCCCCACACAAAGAAACCATCATGAAAAACTTTTCAAAAGCAAACTTCACTTTACTTAAGACCTAGGTGGAAAGTTTCAAAGCCCCCATGCTAAAGGATAACATTGCCCAAGCTGCAAAATCCTTTACTAATGCATTCTACGGGTACCTACAAGAATGCATGGATCATGTACCCCAAGCAAAACCAAGACTCACTCCTCCAAGAAAAGGAAACCAGTCTGGTGGACTCCTGCCATAAATAAGCTATACAATAGAAGGAAGAAACTTGTACAGAAAATAGTAAAACCCCAAGAAGGGAAGACATCCCTGATCAGTATCAGCAAGAAACTACGATCCCTCATAAAATCATCTAAGGTGAGTTTCGAAAGAAAAATTGCCAAGGACTCCAAAGATAACCACAGGGCATTCTTTAGTTATGTCAAGAAATTAAGTGGCAATGGTCAGATCTTCTCAGAGTTAGTGCAGAATGATACAAAACACACTGACCCGACCGATATTGCCAACATCCTGGCAGACAGGTTCAGCGCAAACTTCACCCCGCTCTCACCCCCAAAAGGGCCCATAACCATACCAGAAGAAGGTAGAGCTCCTGAAATCACAGACACTCAGGTTAGAACAGCCCTCTCCAAAGCCAAAAACACAGCATCAATGGGACCGGATGGTGTCCCAGGCTGCATCCTACACGAGCTCAAAGACAAACTAACCCCTCACCTAAACTCACTGTTCAAACTCAGCCTCTCCACAGGTTACATACCCATAGAGTGGCACACAGCAATGGTTATTCTGAAATACAAAGGTGGAGCCACAACAGATCCCGGGAACTATTGCTCTATAAGCCTGACTAGCTTGGTCTGCAAGGCTATGGAGCACATCATCATGGAACTCATTAACAGACACATTGGGAGCCTCCAAACACTGGACCATATCCAGTTTGGCTTTGTTAAGGGCAGATCATGCCTCCTAAACCTTGTGGACTTCTTTGAGACAGTTACCAAGGCTATAGATGAGGGAAAGGTGGTACACACAGCCTACCTGGACCTCGCAAAGGCCCTCAACACCATTCCCCATTCTGGTATTATAGACAAGCTCACCAGCCTGAACATAAACCCCTACATCACAAGATGGGTTGCCAACTGGCTCACGGACAGAACCCACATGGTAAGAGTTGCAGGAGCTAGGTCTGACTCTAAACCGGTTACAAGTGGCATTCCCCAGGGCTCAGTCCTAGGACCCCTCCTGTTCAGCATATACTTCTCAGAGGTACAGGCAAGCACAGGAGGACTATGGCTGACCAAGTTAGCAGACAACTGCAAACTAGGGGCTATAATTGACTCTCCGGCTGACACAGACATCCTCCAAAAGGGTCTCACTGAGACGGATACCTAGTGTCAAAATCATGGCCTCAAGCAAAATGCCAAAAAGTGACTAGTCATCCCCTTTGGAAAAAACAAAGTACCCACAAACTACCACATAGGTGGTAGCCCCCTAAATACAGAAGACATAATAAGGGGTCTGGGGACCCAAGTAGATAGTAAACTCTCCTTTAATAATCACATTGCCAAAGTGGTTAGAAAATCCTTCTACGTGGCCCACCTTATCACAAAAGGGTTCGCATCCAGATCAAAAGAGGTCATTGTGCCCCTCTACTCATCGCTCATCAGACCCATCACAGAGTACAATGCCCCATTTGGGATTTATCTTACAAGACACCTGCAACAGCTGGAAAGACCACAGAAGTACCTCGCCAAGAGGATCACTGGCCTCAAATAGATACCCTATGCAGCTCGACTGAAGAAACTCCAGCTGTACTTGGTTGCATACTGCCTACTCAGAGGTGATCTCTGCCTGACATACAAGGCCATGTCCAACCCAGAACTGATGGACATGCTCAACCTAAAGAAAAGCTTATCCCCTCGAGCCACACGCTCTAGGGATCTAAACCTCACCACAACAATAAATAGGATATGCTGGAGGGATAGATTCCTGTCACAGAGACTTCCCATGCTTTGGAACAAGATTCCAATCTGCATTAGGCAGAGCTCCTCGCTAACACTCTTCAAGAGAAACCTTGATGAGTGGATGGGAAACAGAAAGTTTACCCCGGGGATCACTTCAGTGGCTCTGCTGGACAGAGGCACAGGGAACTAATCTAAGGGGGCGGCGAAAGCCAACACATTCTGGCTAGGCTTATAAATGCCTTCAGGCAGATAGCCTAGTACCTACCTATGAACGTATGAACCTATGTAAAGTATTTATTGAACTGGGTGGCTATATTGTCAGTATTGTTGGTAGTAGATGGGGGTGGGGTGCTACCATTGCCAGACAGAAGAATGTTATTAATAGCTGACCAAAACTTTTGAGGGCTGTTATGGTATCTAACATGGATATTGTGACAGTACTTACTTTTATCATGTTTAACCAGTCTTTTTGCTTTATTTATGAGCTCATGGTATATCTGTTTGGTAGCTTCATTTATAGTTTTGTGGGATTGTTCCTAGGATTTTTCTCTGGATTTTAATAGTGCTCTGGTTTCCTTGCTTAGCCATGGGGCAAAGTTAGTTTTAATTCTTAAAGTTCTAGGTGAAGCAGGCATATTTAAGATTTTATGAATATTTATGAAAGTTGAGTTAAAATATTTGACTGCTTTCTCTGGGGGCATGTGCTTAATTGGAGTCCAATTGCAGAGGTTGAGGGTGGAGATAAAGTTTTGGGGGGGTTTCTTGTTCCTTATTAGATGGCAGGCAGGCTGTTTAGTTGGGTTGATTTCAGTGTCTAAGCAGAAAGGTAGAGAGATAGCCACTAAGGCTGTCTAGGAGGCAGCCAGAGTGATTGGAGAGTGTGGGTCTTTTTGTGGAAAACCAGTTGAGGATAGAGTGTCTGTTTGATGTTTTATCAGTTCTGGTTGGTGTTTTAATAATTTGGGAGAATCTGTGAAGGTCAATGTGGTTAGCAGGGTTTTGTGAGTTGCATCTTATCCAGTCTATATTGAAATCACCAATGATTAGTGTTTCCTGGGGAGGTTTTTAGAAGCCCATTGTAGTATGTTTCCCATAGTGTGGAGGCTGTTTCCTGGTGGTATATAGGTTCCTATTATATGTATGTACTTTTTGGAGTTAATCTTTAGTTTTGCATAAATCATGTTGGCATTGTCAAAGTCTGGGGCATAGTGATTGATGGCTTCAATAGTAAGGTTGCCTTTGGATAGAATGGCTATTCCAACTCTTCTTTTGCCCTTTCTGTCCATCCTGAGAATACTGTATCCAGGAGCCAAAATTTCATTAGCATTAGATTCTAGTTTTAACCAGGTCTCAGTTATTATAACAATGTCTGGTGTGAACAGGGAGAGTGTGGAATGTAGGTCCTGTATTTTATTTGTTATGCTTCTAATATTAATGTTTAACAATAGGAGATGTTTTTTTGGGGGGGCTGGTTAATTATATTAAGTGAGTGATTGGGAGGCTGTGGGTGAGTTATGTTGAATTGTGTTTTATTTGGTCCAGGGATTGGGTGTATGTCTCCAATGAGGGCTAGTTTAGCTGCTATACTGGTTAGATATTTTAGTATTTTTATTAGGAACTTGTGGTATTTCATAGAGATTTGTGGAGCATGGTGTTGAGGAAGTAGGGTGTATGAAGTTTGATATATGGAGGTATTATTCAATATAGAGGGGAGATATTTTGATATTATTCAGATCATAGTTTTGAGTGTAGGGGAGAGGTGTAGGATGGAGACAGTTAGTATCATTTAGTCTGATGTGGTAGGAGGTTAAATGAGCTGCTAGTGCCAAGACTAATATGGTTGCAGTGTGTAATGTTAACATTATGATGTTATGGGGGATGGGATAAAAAGGGCTTGTATGGTAGTTTTAGTTTGTTGGTATGTGCCTTTATTATGTATTACTTGTATGTAATTGGTTGTATGTTTCAGTAGTGGGTTGTGGGGTAGTTCTTTTAGTTAAGTTGGGTTGTTCTAATTATTGTTTACTTAATCTAATTGGTGATGGTATTGCTCTTATTATTAGTTAGTTTGGTTGGTGTGATGGGATATGTAGGAGCGGCTAGATAAAGTTAAGTGAAGGAGTAGTAGGGGTGTGTGGGATTTGTGTGTGTGGGAGCCAAGACCGAAAGATACCACTAAGACAAAAACAATCAGCAAGCCCGATATTTTCTTAACAAAAGACTGTTTCCCTTGCCAAATTTCTAGGGGGAAATAATCAATGTATACTGCAAGCAGAACAACAGTTCCACTATGGCACTAGAAAAAAACTAAATAACATTTGTATTTGATTGAGGGAGAAAACTGAAGGAAAAAGAGAAACCAGATAGTTACTTGTGGAAAACTTCCACCTATTGTTAAGGTATTGATTTTTCACATTAACTTAATTTACTCCTGATTGGGTATGATATAAAGAGAAAAAAGGGACAGAGAGGAACCAACCCAGCAAGGTGTGCACTCCTAAACTACAAATTAATACCACTCGATTCTCGACTTAGGTTATTTTAATAGAGGATGTACTGTCTTTCTTGAAATTATGCAAGGTGAATTTTTTCATTCAGGATGGAGCGTGTCAGGATTGTTTTTCAAATGTTAACATTGAAGCTGAATGCAGGTGTCGCAAGACGCTTCAGGGACACCCATAGTTGGTTAGGGGGGGGCTCTAATAAGCTGGAGAAAGTAGAGAAGATATCAGAGAATAAGGTCTTAGCAGTAATTAATTGTAAACTCTTTCTAAAACACTGGATATATCAGAACACATCAGTTATATTAACAGTAATATTGTACTATCCGTTTCACAGGTCTAGCTAGCTTAGTAATGCAGAAATTATCACAGTAATATCACAATTTGCAGTTAGAGTGTCTCAGAGTAACAGCAGTTGCAATGGTTTCAACCATTAATCAAGTTTAACCATTAGTATGATGTGTGGCTCAGCACTAAAACAATGCAAACACTACATTGGGTCTTAAACATCTACAACTTAGAACCTGTAGTAACCCTAATCTTGTTTTGACACCCTACTTTTAGTACTATATCTGTTGTAACAGGGACTGAGGGAGAGGAGAACCACTAACCACCAGGAATAATCCTTTAAACTCATGCCTGAACAGCCCTTAATCAGAACAGGAATCAGGGAAAGTGGAACCACTCGGCATCGGGGATAACTCTTTAAACTCATATCTCAATGTCACTTAATCAGAATGGAGATGAGGGGGGCCACTAGCCAAAAGCATAACTGGCTCATCCAGCACCCTGTACCTGTCACATGAACTAGTGCTCCACCCCCTCAGCTCTTCAAATAAAGAGCAAACAAAAACAACTGCTGCTAGCAATGCAGGATGCTTCCTGTAGTACCCAATCTGCATGACCCCCCCCCCCCACAAAAAAAAAAAAAAAAAGATGTTCCTTTCAGCTTGTGCCCTGCCCCCTGCACTCCTTCCTCACATTTTAGTGAAAAAAGTTTCTTTCTGCAACTTATACCTTGTCTGCATGGAGCACTACAGCACTCAGGTTTTACTTAAAAAAAATTTCACTTTTATCTGTAGCAAACTGCCTGCTATAAATGTTGTAAGCAGTTCGCTACAGTTTATACCATGGATGGAGAGCTACACAGCACTCGGGTTTTAGTTAAAAAAATGTTACTTTTAAATGTGGCAAACTGCATGCTGCAATCTAGCAAGCATTTACTACAGTTAAGACCAGACACAGAGTGCTACAGTGCTCAGGTTTGACTGCAAATGCAATACTGGCTTTTAAAAGCTGGTATTGCCATAAAGAAAATGAATGGCCTATCACCCCCCCCAACACTTTGTGCCCGGGGCAGTTACCTCATTTGCCCAGCCCTAGCTGCCACCAGACATAACTCTTTAACCTCATACCTCAGTAGCACTTACACATAACATTGGTCAGTGGAACACTAGACATGAGGGAGAACTATTCATTCATGTATGGGTTTGGGGAACAGAAGGCATCAGGGGCACATTATATAGTGTGCTTTAAAGGCACTTCATTAAAATAAAAAATGTAGAGTGAGGAACCACTGGACACCAGGGGTTCTTTGACTTACATGCCTTAAAAGGCCCTAAAGAAATTCCAACCTGTTCCCTCCCATCTCCACTACAGGGGGTTACTCCTGTGTACCACTGCTAGGCCCCAGAGATGTCAGACATAAGTTATTTATTTATTGCTATGTGATTACTGGACAGTCTGACTGGGTAGGTGCCCATTTTCAGCAGAAGCTCGGGGAGAAAGGGGATGTGGTACTGTATAAGAGCTGTAAAAGCTACAATGTAAGAAAAAAAGTGAGTCACAAAGAGAGAATGGAAAGGAATTTCAACTTTGCATCCTTAGCACAGAAAACCTCAACATTAACTCACTGCACTATCTGATAAATTAGTGCAGTGATTTTTTTGTCCTAAAATACTGTCAAAGGATATTTTGAATGATTACGTTTTGAGTAATATAATTTGATCCAGAGCCAAAATACATGGATTACTTTTTGAGTAATATAATTTAATCCAGAGCCAAAATACGTGTTTCCTTTACTTTTAGCACTAGCTGGATCAAATTTTATAATACAATCCTGTCATAAATTGTCTAGTAGTACAGAGCAACTAAGCTGTGTTTGCACTTAAGTGTGCCCCCAATGTGTTATGCTCTTCGGAATGCTTTTATAGTATGAAATAATCTGTTGCCATTTATAGTATTATGTCATGCTACATTCCAATTCATGGTTCCTATAATTTCAACTATAATATTACTTACTATTGTACAATATTCCTTACCTTATTAAAATGCATTATACAACATTCTATTATGTCTATGCATCTTATATGTATATGTGTTCAAGTGTATACTTTATATTTATATGTATAGTTGGTCTACTGTATAGTAATTGTTACTTTTTTGAAGCTTTACTCCCAAGGCCTCTGCTGAAGAGACGTTTCCAACCCAGTTGGACTATTCTGGTAAACAAATGTAAATAAGTAAACACACTTACAATTACAGCAGATTAAAGAAATTAATTCAAAAAGAAATTAATTTAAAAAGAAATACAACACTGCTTTCAGATGCCATCATAGGAACAAATGATTCACTGCAGTGCCATGTAACTAAACAGAGAAAAACAACTCATTATGTTTAGCTGTGTCACATTATGAGGACACATACTGAATCACAGACATCGAATACTGAGACTAAAAACAAAATTATGCCAGTTTGGAGTCTAAGAAATGCAAATATAATAAGAGAGACATAAGAGTTATTCTGATGCATTACTATCATATATAATATCAAGATATGTTGAAAAATATATTTTCATGATAGAGAATAAGAGGATGCGTTATGAAGTTCCAGTTATGGCATGCTCAAACAGACTTCCGGATATGTTAACTCCAACTAAGGCCTAGCGATAAATGCTCTGTGGGAACTGAAGCATGAAATATGGACCTAAATTTGTTTCTCGTTAGTGGTGAGGTAATGTGAAAAAGGGGAACATCAAGTTATAGCAGCCAAAAGGCATTTGGTGTTGAGTGTCAATAGGTTTGTGCCACTGCAGGGAGGTAAAAATTGGTTAGAAATTTCCTGTCACAGGATCAGGCTTCTGCATGGATTGCAGGGCATGATTACCAGCCCAGCTCAAGGGATGCTGATCATGATGCAGACAGAAGCAGAAGTAATGTCTTTGAGATAGATAGAGGCAATGCTAAATAGGCTGGGAAAAAAACATAGATCATAAGCTGTAATGAAAGTTGCTGGGTTTGAGATGCAGTTCTGACAATGCACTGCAACAATATTATGGCAGTCCATTGAAATATGAAAGAAATAAGGGGAGCAATTGTAGAAGGAACCCCAAAGTATAAAACTTACAACAGAGGCAGTATTAATATGACAGCAGAGTGCATAAAAAGAACCTGCACTTTACTAAACAGAGAAAGGGGAGACATTGTACCCAATTCATGCAGCAGAGATTGCCACAGTAGACAGGTCATAAATTGCTGTATAAAAACAAGCAAATTTACTGTGATCGGGACTTCTCTGGTTATATAATGAGGGTGCCTTTATTCTGATTATGATGCAGTGCAGGATACTCAAGACCAAATCTAAAATAATCTACCAGGCCAATGTCAAGGTGCTATTCCCCCACAGGTGCCAACTTTGTTAGACCCATAGTAGGCAAAGCAGGCTTTGGTTCTGTGATCAAACAAAAAAATCTTGGAGTGGTGGAGTCAGGAGGACCCTCAGGGAGTTTAATACAACCTCTTGTGGGGAAAGGGTTGAAGAACCACACAATTAGAAACAGGATTGAGGCATTCAAGAAGACAGCCTTACTAATAAAAGTCTATGGTCAAGTGCTGACTCGAGTGGTGGTATGGTGGTGCAGTAGATTAAAGAACAAGAAGAATGCTGATGAAATAAAATGAAAGAGTAAAACTCAATGTGAGTTTACATCTGGGTATTTCTATCATGTTTATTAGTTGCAACAAAGCTGCTGGGGGTATTTGTGTTGTCTGGATCTATTGCTCTTGATAAAACCTGTAAAGAGGGGAAAGATGTTGGGGCATATAGAATGACCTATAAGTTCTAGTTCCCTTTAGAGGCATTGCAGGTTACTATTAATAATGTGTTAGAAAATCAAGAAAGGTAAACCAAATGACTTGACATCATGGTTGAAAAACTGTGCGCTTGGTGGATGTCCCATCTGTTAGAGCAGTCCAGGGATACAAATACATTAATTATTCAACTGGCTCATGATATATTCTCCCATATGGACAAGGCAGTTATTATGATGGAACACTTGCATTTAATTAAACAATGAAATACTTATCCAATATTCATTTCAAATCATGCATCACGTATCTTAGAGCTGATGCTAGGTTATACAAAACTGTCATGCATATAGAGACATAATATATCAGCACTGGGAAGTAAGGAATTCAGGCAGTTGGTAGCAAATCAGTGGGACAGCTGGCCAAAGTAATGACAGGAAGAGACAGGATGTAGACGAAAGGTGCAATGTCTGCATAGGCAATATTATGGAAGTGATCCAACAGTACTCAAACTGGTTGTAGCAAAGGAGCAGGGAAAGATGGAGAATATGGTCAGCCTAGTTAGCAGAGCTACAGGATGGCTGGATATATGAACAAGAAGAATGTCTTCAGCTGGTAAGTAAGGCAAGGTTGCAAATTACTGACCTATCAGATAAAAGAAAAAAATTTAGGAAGGCAGAACACAAAAACAGGACATTTTGAAAATCCTCCAGTATAGCAGAGGTCATTAGCTGTGAGGCTAAGACAGATGAATGGGAATAGAATGGTTCTAAAGCCAAAAGCACCAGAGATTCTGAACATGTTGATGGCAGAGACCCCTGCAATATTAGATGCATTTGTTAGCTTATATCCATGTATGTATGCACTAATGTTGGATGTAGGTGAACAGAAGCACAGATTCTGAATAGGTTTATGGAATTAAGGCTGGCTATATTGAATATGGGAAACCCCTGGCCATAAAGGCTGCATGCAAAAGGGAAATGATTTTGAAGGTATATTTTGCCCAGTCATGGTCAAAGACTCGAGGCCTAGATGGCCTGCATAAAGAGTTCATAGTTACTAGGCATGCAATCAAAGAAAACATTAAGGAGTCTAGGACAAATTCCCAATTGCCCCAAAGCACTGTCTGGTTAAGTGACTTGTCGAAGACCACATAGCAAGCAAATGAAGATAGAAAAATTCAAACCCTATATCCTTGCCACAGGAGGAAGTTCATTAACAAGTCAAAGACATAGTCCTCTACACTAACTGCCAAACATAACAAGTTATTTTTTCAAACAAGTAGTGAACAATGAGTATTTTGGGCGGCTGCAGTGGTGCAACAGTTAGAGTTGCTGCCTCACAGCAGTAGGTTCTCCAGTTCAATCCTCGGCTGAGATGCCTTCTGTGCGGAGTCTGCATGTCCTCCCTATGGTCGCGTGGGTTTCCTCCGGGTGGTCCGGTTTTCTCCCACATCCCAAAGACATGCTGTAGGTGGATTGGACACTCTAAATTGGCCCTAGGTGTGAGTGTGTGTGTGTGTGTGTGTGTGTGTGTGTGTGTGTGTGTGTGTGTGTGTGTGTGTGTGTGTGTGTGTGTGTGTGTCCCCCTACTGTGGAAGGTTGGGTGCTGGGCTGGCAACTCGACACTGTATAACTCCACTGCCAATCATGAGCAGACAGGTGATCCACTGTGGCGACCCCTAACCGGGAAAAGCCGAAAGAAGAAGTGAACAATGAGTATTTTATATCATTTAATTAGCTGGGTCATTGAAGAAGGCCAAGTACTGGCTACCTGGAAGGAGGCAGGGATAGTAATACTGATTCTGTAAGAGGATGGAAAACTTGATCTTGCCTGCTTCATATAAGTTTATTTCCATTTTGAATAATGATCATAAATATTTGATGGTATTTTTGAATGTCCAAGTTGGTACATCTGGATCATTTTGAATTTATTATGGAGAAGGAGACTACTGGCAACATATGTAAATCATTGATTCTGATATGACATGTGGACGTTAGTGATAACCAGCTGATAATATTTTCTTTTACTGCAGAAAAGACCTTTGATAGGGCCAACTGGTATTATATGTTTTCAAGTCCTGGCAAGGTTGGGCCTCTCAGACGCATTTCCTCAGATTGCTTCAAAATACATTGGAAAGGTCAGCAGCCAGGGTTAAAGTAAATAGCTTTCTTTCTAACACTTTCAGAGTATACTTGGAAACTCTAGTATCATTTCATTGTACAGTGTCCCTCACTATATGTGACTTAGAAATTAATGCATATAGTTGATATGGCAAGGAAATTAAGCTTTCCTTCTTTGCAGATGTGGGGTGGAGAAATTTGCTGCTAGAGTTTGGTCATAGAGGACAAGCCATAAATATGTTTCTGCTACCGCTGGTATTGTTTTTTCCAGACATTGCCAATGGAGATATATTATTGTGTGTTCTTATGTTAGAAGGGTAAACCTAGAGTTTTATTTATGGATGTATTGATTTATTTATTTAGTTAGTTATCCTTTATTGACCTGGTCAGGCTCACTGGCCTACTGGCCTCTTTTCAGGGGAGACTTGAGGTTATATTTATACTGCTAGGGGAAATGTAACCAGGGCATTGGAGAAATTCACCTTCTATTTGCAATAGATGCTATGGTATCATTTACATCTACCTAAGCTACCAGCAACTCAAGTAAATAGGAACTTGGTTTGACATCTCAATCTGAAGGATGAGTTTCCCATGGAAAGCTAATGCTACCAAGAGCAGAGGGTGGATTATGCTATTCAAATTTATATACCCAGAGTAGACAAAGATGGGGAAATATATGTTATGTGTCTGGTTGGAAAAGAAAAATATCCATTTCTTCCCCATCATGGGATGAGGAACCCAGATGGGTGGGAGAGGGATGACTTTGTTTTTATCTTTTATGATATAGGTAATAGTGCATTTATTTAAATGAAAACAAACCATATTGACATATTTTCAGTTCCAAACATTATACATCACATATAATTCTATACAGCCGTTGTCAGTTGGACTTACATAGTTCATTCAGTTCCTTCCTTCCCTTAAACCTCATTCCTCCTCCAAAACATTATTCTGCATGTATTGTTCCCACAATTCCCATTTTTATCTATGTAATTTAGTCATACCCTTTTCTAAAGATCCAGTCTATCTCTCTTACTGTATCCATTACTTCTAGTACAGATGGTTTAGACTTTGATTTCCATTTTCTAGTAACTGCTTTTTTGGCAGCCACCAGAGTGAAACTCAGCAAGGCCTTACTATGTCTAGGCAATTCTGATTCTGTATCACAGCTCAAAAAAGAATTTCTTTAATTACACCAATTTACTCACCCAGTATTTCTGACAGAGTAGCCGTCATGGAACCTTTAAAGCTTGACAATTCACCCCATCTCCAAACATGCTCCCAGCCACTTCCCTCCTCCCTATCACACCTCAAACATCTGCAATCCACCTGTGGAAAAATTCCTTGGAGTCCAAAAACACCCAAGCAAACACCTCCAAGCAAAAAAATCCCAAATTCTCTAGACTTTGCTGCATACCTAACAGCCACACACACATCCTCCCACTGCTTCTCCATGAGGTGTCCATCCAGTTTCTCTTCCAATCCCTTCAGACTTCCTCTGATTGACTCTTACAGTTATCATGCAACATTTTATCTACCCCACTAATTATACCCTCCTCAACCTCAGCCTCTGTTCTAGATTCCGTAAAAAACTCTACCAGTGCCAGTTCCCCACCCAGAGAAGTTTGACCTTTTTAGGCTGATAGTGACAGAATTAAACTAAGCTAAAAAAAGCTTGTTAACAATCCTAGAATGCTCCAGTATACCCTGATAAGAAATAACACGAATACAGAACATAAAGAGTTTGAAATATGGTTAGACAGAAGACTGGAATTGTTGAATTGAGATCAGTTTAGTAGGTGTTGGGAGGGGAATTCATAATGTGGCCTAGATTGGTGGAAGTATTTAACTTTATGTACAAAGAGACAAAGATCCCAGTGACTACAGCACTTGGTAACTTTCTGCAAAAAAAAAAAAATGCGGGGGTGCAACCAGTGAAGAGCTTAATCAGAAATTGAAACAGATTGATACAATGGACTGGTTTAAAATATAGCAAAGAGATTAAGGGTAACTGTGATGCAGAATTTGGCACTTTGGTAATAAATAGAAATAGATCTATTTAGCACCAAACTATACAACAGGGTCATGTCACTTCAGAAGATTTCCCTTGAAGGTCTTTAGAAATATTTTAAACCCCAGCCAGATTGGCAACAAATGCATGATATTGTTCTTATATATGACTGGAGGTGCCAAAGTAAAAAAATAAAGGGCACTTGAAAACACATATTCTAGGGATATTAGAAGCTGCAAAACTTCAAAGATGAGATTAATAAAATGCTGAGGAAAAACTGTCAGTTAGTGTCACCCTAGATGCTACATTGTATTTGCAGCATTAAGGGAATATTTGACTAGACATGAAATAAATCTACTAGAGTTTATCTTTATTGTGGAAAAAAGGCAATAACTTGAAAACTGAAGCAAACTGCCCCTCTTGAATTGGAAGAGGTGGTTGAAAGGATGAAAGAGCTGATGGGAAAGAAAGGCAGGGAGACGAGTATGCTAAGACCAGTCATAATGCAAAATCTATTTAGGATCCAGCTGAAAAATGAAAACCTAATTTATGTTATAGAAAGCAATATGGGTCTCTTGGGAGGTGGCTGTATTTTTCTTGTATGTGCATTTAGCTTCATTTGTTTGTAGTACTGGTTGTATTTAACTCTAGTTTTACACTTGAATTCTTGTCAATTTATGTTTTTTAATGTATAAAAAAATAGCAGGTCATATCAAAAGGGACAAATGGGAAGGGGGCAATGTATGAATCACTTCATTAATTTAGTAATTTTTACTTCTTTTATAAACAGTCGATGTATTATTTTATGTTATAATTTTAGGTATGATATATGAAATTTAATGCTGCCTACTGGAAGAGTGAATTATATTTCTTCTCATCGATGTTAAAGAAAAAATGGTAAATTCTGTATTTAATGTTGTACCTTCAGGTATGATATATTATTTGAAATGTAATAGTGCCTACTATAAGCTGGAATAGTAAATGTTCTTTCTTCTCATCAGTGTTAAAAATTGTTAATTTTGTATATTTCTTACAAAAGCTGAAATAAAGTTGATTTATATAAAAAAGACATTCTGGAATAATCTTCACACATGATGTTTAAGATGCTGCAGGTCTTCTTCTCCTCCCCCTGTTTCATCCTTCTCTTCCTGAGGTTCTACAGTCATGAGAACTTCCATGAAATCCTGAGCTGTCATTGCTGTCAAGTTCTAAATCTTCAACGTACCATTTGTTAATCTTCGAGCTTGTAGCTGAATGTGGTCCAGAGTTGTTTATGCTGGGGGGCAATTATTTCACCAGGGATGACTTTGCAATCTCTGATTTGACTTCAATATCCTTTCCTTCCTAAAAGGAAGTATATCTAATTTCATGCTGGCTATTCTTGTATATGATCTTGTAACTGCCTGTCTTGGTGAGCCATGTATTAGCCACCATTAAGCCATTTGCCAGACAGACATCCACAATGTTCTCTCCTTCATTATTCCTCTTGCCCCAACCATGGGATCCAGCTCATATCCTTTTCTGTCTGACCTAATATGAGCATTTAGTCAGCCATTTCAGTAAGGTTTTATCTGATTTATGAATATGACAGGATCCCAAGAAAAGTAATTTGGACAGTCCAATGATGCTTTGATGTCCTGAAAACATTGGTAAAATTAGCACAGGCTGTGTTCAAGTATCCAGTGATACAAGCATGAATAGTGTTTAGACTCAAAACAGAGTTTTTCCACTTGGAGGGGTGGGCATAATTCGGAGTTCAGCACTGAGCTCCCTTCTGCTCATACTGGTGATAGACTATAGTAGCAAACAGGTTGGAGGAGACAGATCAATAATGCAGGTTATGCAGACAGTTTGGTACTACAACAAACTCTGATCAGGAACTTCAGCAAATGATAAGAGGACTGGAGTACAAAACTGAAGGCAAGTGGGATGAGACTGAGTACAGTACTGTGTTAGTGGTCATGGCAGCAAATAAAGGAAATTACAAGAAGGTGAAAACTGATCTAAAAGTAAAAATAATGGAACAGGTTAACACCTTCAAGTATCCAAGGGCTTTTGTTGAGGAGAAGGAAAACCTGATGGAGGAGGTCAGTGCAGGGATCAGAGATGCTGTTGCCATTTAGCACAGAGTGTAAGCAGTACTGTGTGAAAAGAGATTGCCAAATAAGCTGAAAAGTAGTGAGTACAAAAATGGTGCAAACAGTGCCTCTGCATGGCACAGAAACACAGATAGTACAAGCAGAACCACCAAAGACTCTTAAGGTAATGGAGACGAAGTGCTTAAGAGAGGTAATAGGATGCATGCTGTGGAACAGAGAAAGAAATAAAGGTCTCAGGGCTGAAGCCAAAGTAGCCCCATTTGCAGAAAATGTCAAGAAGAAGCATAGATTGCAATGGTTCAGGCATATGTGCAGAAAAGCAAAAAATGATTTGGCAAAGCAGATTTGGGAGAGACAGAAAGAAGGGAAGAGAAGACAAGGATGTCCACTCAAGAGCTGGGTCAATCACATCAGAAAAGACCTATGCTAGTAAGGCATGACTGTCAAAGATATGGCAGTAGTACTGAATAAAGAGTGATGGTAAAAGTTGACATGACACCCCAACTGATGATGATTCTGGAATAACTTACAGAAGACTCCATGTTTACTAATTCAAGCATATATTAAAACTTTGGAAATAAAGTAAATAAATGCTCAAAAGAATTCACAATGCAAATGACAGCTGATTGTACTATGAATATAGTTTCATAAGATTTTGCCTGTACGTTTCTAAAGAAGGTTACAGCTAAGTTATTGACAATTTATTTCAGCACTTCATTCTTTTATTTAGGAGCATGTATTTAGTTTACATGATTTTTTTGCTGTGTCTGTAAATAAATGACCAATAACACTGAAACCACACTGATAGTACTAAAATTGTTTTTGGTAGTTCAGAACAGAAGATTCAGGCTATGAGCTGCAAATGAGCTTCATCCCATAGTCTTGGGTTTTAATCCCCAAGTCTCCATTTGCCTACTGTGTGACTCTGAGCAAGTCACTTAACCAAACGCAGCCCTTGAGCTCCCCTGAAAAGAGGCATTTGATGCTAGTAGGATTACTTGATTAACAAATGAATAAAAACTCACTTTAGCATGTTTTGTACTGTTTAGGATGTTACTGCCATTTTGAGTGCTATGATCTGAGGCCTGTACTTTTTTTAAGAAGCAGAGATTTCTTTTCAGTTTGTCTGTTTTAAACTGTAGGTGCAGTTCCACTGTGCAATTTTTTAGTGGGAGAAGAATGGTATGTGGGGCATTTTCCCTTCACACAGTATTTGCTCCTTCTCCTTGGTTATGTAACTGTAAAGTTGTACATTAAAGTAAGGTAAAAGTAGAAAGTAAATCCTTGCATGCCTCCCCCTAAAAAATACTTATTTCTTTTTTTGTGTGTGTGTGTGTGTGTGTGTGTGTGTGTGTGTGTGTGTGTGTGTGTGTGTGTTTTTGGCTTCAGTGGTTTGACAGTTTTGATGTTTCGCCTTTAATGGCCCTGACATCAATGCCCCCAATACTTCATCATGAATCTGTTCAGTTATGCAGGTAAGGCAATTCCTGCAAATAGAGATGTAGAGCAAGCCAAAAATTAAGTAGGTCATTATAAATTGGAATTTATCTTAAAAGGAAGTCAACCTAGTAAAGTTAATTTTTTGTCAAACTAGGAGACCCTTTTTTGTAGCCCGGACCCTTTATCGAACCTTATTAATGATAATCACAATATGACATAACATGAGAATTTTTAGAGCTCAGATTCCTAACACTTGTCTTTAAATATTTATTTACTTCCTTTGGCACTATATACAGGGATGTTGCAGAAATGAAGCGGTTTCTCCAGTCAGGTGTATAGGGCAGAGTATCCTGATTTCAGTCGTCCTAGGGTGTCTACTATAACCTGTGCATCTACACTGTTTTCTGAATAAACTGTTCTCTGATTTAGGACCAAAAGGCAACATCAGAAAGTTCATCTTTAGAAATAAAAAGTTCCATCTTGTAAATATTAGGAAGTTTCTCCAGTGTCACTATTCCCTAAGTCTATTTTTTTGATGAAAGTTCTAAATCTGAATTGGCTCTGTAATCAATAAATATTGTTAAAAACAGTTTGGCAGTGTGATTGTTTGTGGACGTATTTTGTGTTGCTGAACAGAGTACAGCACTTGCTTGATTTTCTCACTAGTTTGGTTGAGTGCTGATGGACGTTTTGTCAGTCCTAATACAACTATAGGCCATTGTGCTCATATGTTCTCTGAATGTTCTAAGTTGAAATAATTTAGACATTATATGAAATGTATCATGCAAATGTTTTTGTCAAACACTTTCATATTAAATAATCAACTATTTTTGGACAGTTCACCAGTTCCTCATTGTGAACTCAAAAGGCAATATCATTTATTGTAGATATTACCAGCATCCTCTAGAAAATGTCTGACTCATCATTGAAAGGATATATCAAGTTCATCATTTGAAGAATGACTCTTTTTTTTTTAGATAATATTTCTTTCAGCTGCAGTATCGACTAAGAATATGAAGTGATAAGAGCAACAGGCTGACATGGCTTCATGGACAAATTAGAACTAGCTATGAACAGAGCCCTCAAAATAGAGTACAGTACTTTCTTCTGAATCTTGTGTTGACAGAAAATGGTATATATTTATTAGACTCCTACCTTCAAACATTGTTAGCCCTTTCCAAGTTGTACCAGTTAAACCAAACATTGTTAGCCCTTTCCAAGTTGTACCAGTTAAACTATCTTCTCCTTCTGTTTATGTTATCATGAAAATGTATAGAATGCATGCAGCAGGTATCAGAAGGCTGTAATCATACACTGATGTTGCACTTCATAAACTGAAGATGTACGTTTAAGTTACGTCTAGTCTGCATGCATGACTTTTTTTTTTTATAAATGATTGCAGACTTTTACTATTACTGTATTAGTATGGGGTCATGGAGTTGCTGGAAAAAAAATAATCTTCACTATGCATTGCAGTCTTCATATCTTGTTTTATTCATGGATATTTCTTTCAGCCCCCCTTTACGAACACACGTTTCTGCAAGTCAGTCAGTCAGACATTTTTTTTTGCTTATTGTTAAAGATATGTGCATTATATTGCAGTATCTTAGCAGTAAAGTCTAACCATATGATATGTAATAAAAGGATAAAATGGAACAAAAAAATCTTATCTGATAGGGTGGTGAATTCCACAGGAGTGGAATTTAATACACACATAGGATCATAAGCTTAGTGTTTCAAATAAGCATCCCAGCCTATTGTCTATCATTTGAATGAAGGGTAAGAACTGGTCAGTGAATTAGTAATATGTACTTATTTACATCAGAATGGTGGAAACGGTGTGCAGCATCAGTTGAGACACAACATGGAAATGAACAGTTATGCTAGAGATGTTTGGCATCCAGCTACCACTGTTTGTGAGATAATGAATGTTTTATGCAAACATTATTTAAAAAACATAATAAAAAATCCATATTTCTATAAATATATCCAAAAGAATAAGCGCAGCGGTTACTTACAGAAAATCACTGTAAAGCTGGCAACTGGATTAAAAATGTTGCTGCCGATACTTCGGCTAAACCTATCTAAAAGAGATGGGGAAGTTCTTTGATACTATGCCCAAATTTCTGCTAGTAATCTAAATATTACCTCAGGTCTCCCCTGAAAAGAGGCTGTTAGCCTAGTGGGACTAACCCAGTCAACAAATTATAGATAAATAAATAAATATATGAAGGGCAGGTAATAAGATTTATTAACATTCAATGGTAATGAATTTCATTACCTATTCATCACAAAATTAATCAAGTGCCAAGTCAACAGAGTATCCATCAAGTCCACCTGAAGGCAGTCATTGCCACAAGCTCACCTGTATGACAGCAATGGAACTGCAGTTATTTAGCCTTCCTGCAGTACCAGTGATGACATACAAATAGATCTGCGAGTCCCCTAGCAGTCCAGAAGCACAGTGACCCTGTGTGTCAGACATAAGAATGTATGCATGCCAGGTAAAAAAAGTCTACCACGCATGCCTTCTCTTACCTCAACCAGGGAGGGCATGCTGTGAGACTGTGTTAGGTAAGCACAGTATGAGTTGCTGGAAAAGTGTAACATGTGAGTCATACCACCATAAAACAGGGAGAATGCACAAATCACTCTGCCATGCATGCAGTAGTCCAGCATCCCCATCACTGGTTTCCTTCATTGTGCAGTGCAGCAATACGTGTATATGGGAACTGGTACTGCAGACTGTTACACTTACATCCATGTACTGCCTGCAGTATCAATTCTCTTATGCTGATAGAGCTGTCTGTGTGCCATAACGGCCCACTAACTACAATAGGTTACTCGATTAATTACAATTTTTAAACTGGCATTCAGCATCAATGTAAAAATTCTAAGTGCAGCAGGGTAGCAATCCCAGTTCTCATTCTGGCATTGGATGTAAGGCTCCCCCACAATTCATTATCTTACGTGTGCTGGGGACAGGTAGAACCCTGCTTATGAAACTGAGAGGAGTGCGATCACTTAGAGTAGGATTATACCCCAGTCATTCTACTTGTGTAATCCTAACCCAAGCATGATGAAGACAAAGGTTTTATTCCAGGCTTCAATAACAACCTTATGAGGTTTATCAAGTATCAGGAATTATGAGACTGAACATTCATTTACCAGATCTTATGGTGTTAGAAAAAGTATTGCATTTAAAATGGATACACAAAATTGGCAGGCTCTTCAACAGCTTAATGGGTGCAAATGACTAGTTTTTAAGCATTCTAGCCAAGGTAAAATATCATTGTCCTTAACACTCAGTAATATTTACTTATGTGTCTTGAATATCTTTGGATAGCATCACTTATTTAGCTGTTTAAGATATACTATGAAAAAGTTGAAAACAATTTTACATACTGTAACGAAAGGTATGGCTTTGGGATAATTTACTAAATATGATGCTAAAATGAAACTGATAACAATCAGTTATAAAATGTCTGCCTTCTACTGCAGCCATCGTCCTGTTTACTAATTACATTTCTTATCCTAGGGTAAGCTCTTACAGCAAGAAGGGCATGCAATGACTTTAGCAACTGTTTATAAGGGGCCAAATAAATTATGTTGTTTAAAAGAGGCTATGAGTTAGGATATTCTGTCTTCTGATTAGAAAATTACTTCTAAATCAAAGCATGAAGTATTAACACAATACCACTTGGAAGTTTATAAGTACTGGTTCTTTTCAGTGATGAAATTGTAAGGCTAACAATTGTAGAATTTTTGTATATTTTGTGATTAAATATGTCATCTCAACCAATGAGATTGTTTATATTGTGAAAAACTGGCTATGTTACATAAAGATCCTTAGTTTAATGATAAGCTTTGTGTTGCTCTTTAATTTCCTATACTCATGGGAGTAGTCTTAAAGATATGATAGCACAGTTACTTTGATTGATCTAAAGAAATGTTTAACCACTTACTCCTAAAACAAACAAATACCCTATATGTGAGGTGTAATTACACTATGAAATTAGAATCAGTTCTCATGTAACAACAAACCAATAGGTTATCAGCGAACACAATTCACCTCTAACACAAAATGAGGTCACAACACATAAACCCACATAAGTGAAGACACTCACTAGAAGCCTACCAAAAGATCAGAGACCTCCCAAATGTAAACCATTTGTACACACTGCTATGAAAATAGAAACCACTACACATAATAACACATAAAGCAGAGCCACAGCAAATAAGCCCCTAAGGCAAACCACCTAAAAACCTAATGTCTTGGCTAGAGGTGGCTCCATAGTGAGACACACAGATGTCCCCTCACCAGGCTGGACAAGGAAATAGTCACGGTCAGCTGCTTGTAAGGTGTCAGTATCCATTAAATCACACACGCACTCAAGTCACTTAACAACAAGCACCGTGTTGACTCTGTCATAGTCTATGTTGGTGTGAATGACTTGAGATGTACCTTTCTGGACAATATGAAGAGAGACAAGACTGAACTCTCAGATCATGTGTCCCAGGCAGGTATGACTCTAGCTCTAAGCAGCATTCTACCTTCACCTGAGATGATGCCACAATATAAACAAAAAATGATTGAATTCAACAATTGGTTTAGCTTGTGGTGTCAGTCCAGGGGGAATCCAGTATCTGTCAGCCTGGGAGGACATGGTTGACAGTCCACACTGCTTTGCCAGAGATGGTCTGCACCTGTCTCCTCCAGACTTTTGGATACTGGCAAAGGTGCTTGCCTCCCCCATAGTGTCTATTTTAGGCAATGTCAAAACAACAAAATTTCCGATGTAACAAAATCCACTCAAGAGAAAATCAATGTTCTGCTGCTTAATGTAGGAGTCTAAACATGAAACTGCACTCCCTGGAAGCACTCCTCACCTTGGAAGATGCTGACATCTGTGCAGACACTGAGACATGGTTCAAGACAGCGGAGAGCACTCCAGCCATGCAAGGCTACAATAATGCCTTCCACATGTTCAGACCTTAAAATGAGTGTGAAAAAAACAAAGATATTGATGTATCCATCTTCATTAAAGCCAAGTACACCTCGAGAGTGATCAAACAGTACAACTCTCTCTCAAACTACTCCATGTCCAATTAACTGTAGGCAAAATACCCTACCACTTCATTGCTAGCTATAGGTGCCCCACAATGAACCCCGAAATGCACACCACCTACCTGGACATACTGGAGTCACGTGCCATACAGCTCAATATCTTAGTCATGAGACATTTCAACTATACTTCCATCGACTAGGTGACATACATGAGCATGAACATGCTTGCCCAGAGGTTCCTGGACTTTGTCATTACAAATGATCTGGAATAAATAGTCTGCATGGGGCTCAACTGTCCTAAACATAGTACACACCAGCATGGGGGGGTCACTGCACTCCCCCCTGTATGATGACCTCCCTTGTAAGGTTGGACCATAAATCAGTCTTATTCAAAGTACGTATTGAACCTGTCAAAACCACAGGAGCAAAAAAGCTAAAAAACATTTCCAAAGCAAACTACACTCTACTAAGTGATGGTATAAAAAGTTTCATATCCTCCGCAATCACAGAAAACAATGACTCCTATGCACAGGTGTACACAAATACCCTGTATAAACACTTAAGCAACATATGGACTTGGCTGTACCTGACTGAATTAAATCCAGATCCACTTGAAAAAAGCAAGCCACCCTGGTGGCTTCAAGTATAAACAGGTTATATTAATAAAAGGAAGAAACTGATGTCTAAGAACAAGTAGGAACTGACTCAGCAGAGGAAGAATTCTCTCCACAGCTTGAACAAGCAAATTAGAAATCTTGTAAAGTCTTCTAAAGCTAATTATGAAGCTAAAATTGCATCCCTAGCTAAGGATAATCATAAGGCATTCTTTAACTACATCTAAAATCTAAAAGGGAACATCCAGCTATATCCACTAGTATAAAAACATAAAAAAGTATTGCTATAGCCAGTACACCATGAACCTGCTGCTCAAACCACTTTATTTAACATGATTAAGTGCTTTTGTCCATAAAATATATGTAGACTTCATCAGAATCACAACCACTGTAGAAAAAGAATGTCCAACTATATGCCAAACTGGTAGTAGATGGTACCACTCATACTACACCAGAGGAAATTGCCAACCTGCTAGATGACAGATTTGGTGCAAACTTCATCCCCCTGTCCCCACCAGTCATACCCCAAAACATACTTGACACAGTCCTGTGCCTAGAATCTCTAGAGATCAGGTCATATCTGTGCTCTCAAAGCCAAAAACATGGTCTGAATGGGACCATATAACATCCCAGGCTTCTTATTAAGCAATCTTAAAACAGGGCCTAGCAGACCAACTTGGCATTCTCTTAGCCATAGCCTGAGAACTGGCTTTATTCTAGCAGAATGGAGAACAGCAACAGTAATCCTCTTGCACAAAGGTGGGCCATCAACTGACCCTAGGAACTATAGACCCATAAGTCTAACCAGCCTCATCTGCAAGGCCATGGAAATAATTATCATGCATCTTATCAACAAGGACATAGGCAACCTTCACAGTCTAGACCCACCCCAGTTTGGCTTCATTAAGGGTTGATCATGATTATTAAACCTAGTAGACTTCTTTGAGAAAGTCACCGAAGCCCTGGATGAAGGTAAGACAGTGCATACCACAATCTTGACCTAGCCAAGGCTTTTGACAAAATCCCCCACTCAGGTATCAAGAAACTCTCCCAGCTGGGGATTAACCCTTACATTACTAGATGGGTAGACAACTGGCTCACTGACAGAACACACACTGTCAAAGTTGGTGACTCCACCTCTACCAGTAGTCCAGTCACCAATGGCGTATCACAAGGATCTGTGCTGGGCCCTTTAATGTTTGGAATCTATTTCTCGGAAGTCCAGGCTAAAGAAGATGGCCTTTGGCTTACCAAGTTTGCTGATGATTGCAAATTGGGTGCAATTATTGAGTCTCCCAGTGATGCTAACATATTATAGGAGGGGCTAACATGGAAAATGACTGGTGCCAAAGCCACAGTCTAAAACTAAATTCAAAAAAAGTGCATTATTATCCCCTTTGGCAAAGCAGAATTCCCTGCTAATTATAGTATTGACAACACCTGCCTAAGTTCAAACCCATTGATGTGAGATCTGGAAACACAGGTAGATAGCAATCAGAACTTTGACCACAAAGTTTCCACAGTAGTAAGGAAAGACTTCTACATTGCACATCACATAGGTAAAGGCACTGCATTCAGAATTAAGGATGTTATAACTCCACTGTACTCAACCTTCATTGACCATTAATAGAGTACAATGCTCCTTTATGCATGTACCTCACCAGGCACCTGTCCCAGCTGGAGAGACCACAGAGGTTTCTCACCAAGAAAATACAGAGCCTCCAAACCATGACTTATGTAGATAGACTGTACACTGTATCATATAGGCTGCTTGAGAGGTGACTTGTATCTGGCCTACAGGGCAGTCTGTGACCCTGCCCTGATGGAAATGCTGCACATCCGCAAGTCACTCACTCTAGGGATCTTACCTGTAACATTAACAGAACATGCTGGAGAGACAGATATGTCTCCTAGATATTGCGGCTACTCTGGGGTAAACTTCCATTTCATATGAAGCAGAGTTCCTCACTGATCCTATTCAAGCGCAACCTGGACAAATGGAATGGAGCCCACAAATTCACCCAGGGGTGGCATTCATGTCCCTCATGAACAGGGGTAGTCAGTGTTTATCATAGACTCGCTCTGCAAATTACATCCATCTAACCAAGGACAATTGAGGCAACTTGAGATTAACATGTCTAGGTTTGTAAGAGCTCTAGGGCCACTAACCTAGTAACCTCCTATGAACCTATCCAGATTAATGTTGAAACCGAGGGGTCAAAAGGTCACATAGTCAAGCCACTCAGTAAAGAAAGAGACAGCAAAGCTGAAGTCTGCAATGTGTAATACCCTAAACCTCCTATAGGAGTGGCCTGTATGATATATGCTAATTATCTCCTAAGGATATACCATTGTTGGCTTTTTAATTCTCATGACTTTTACTTTCACTTTTTAAGTCTTTACTGACGCATTCAGGCCAATAAAGACATGCCATGTTTTTTTTAGCTATCTTCCCAGCCCATAGGGATAGAGAGATTAAGTCTTGGCTATGGCCCAAGGCGATCTGAGTATAATTAGCAGCTTGGAGCTTGACAGGCTGGCAGAGAAGATGGGCATACCCATGCAGGGGAATGAGCTGGGTGGATCTCTCAAGTCCTGGTAGAGGCCAGGACTAGAAAGATCACCAGGTTGGCAATGGATTGAATGGACCCAGAAGGCATGACCATCTTAGAGCCTGGATTAAGCATATCCTGACAGACCCCCCACATCATGGCTTGTCCTGCCTCCATAATGTCATCAGCTTGCAGGGGAAGAAGTAGGGGATACCAAAAATCCTTGTCACTAGCGTATATGATGCTGGCAGCTGCCAGCTCCCCTTCACGCGTGGTCTCTGGCCACTAAAGACAGCCTCACTGTGGGGGAAGAAGTCTGTATATTCCTGTTCTCTTCCCTCAACTGAGCACTTTAGTGGGAGGATGAGAAGTTGATGGTCAGCTAGGGCAAGTAACAAAAGGAAGTCTTCCCATTATCTTTTGGAAGAGGATGAGTAAAATGGATCTAAGTTGTCTCCCAGGGTCCTTTAGATTTAGCTAGTCTGATAGCCACACCATGACTTAACTCCAATAGCTGTATTTACACCACAGAACCCCACCCACCATGCAGTTTTCCTGATTTCCGATGAATCTTTGCTCTCTGATTGTCTCATTCACGTTTTCTTCATTAGGTCTTAATGCAGTTGCATTATGTCAGCTCAAAATGGATCAGCAGAAACAGCAGATCAATGTTACAACTTGATTACTGCCACATACTTTGCAGTCAAATCTGCATTATGATTTCCCTCTTATAACTGTTCTCCACCACTTTGCTGAGCACAAATTTTAACTGCAGCTGCCTTTTGTGGTAACATAGATAATTCATCTGATGCTTAAACGACCCTAAAATGTTTTATCACATTTCCTCTTGCAATAATATATCCTTTCCACATCCAGGTAAGTGATCATGCCTAATCCAGAATGCATACCAGCTGCCTTTGAAATTATTAATTTCCTTTCATTTAACTTTTCAGAACACACCAGTTAGGATTAAAATTCTGCTACTCATGCAGAAGTATATCCTGCTAAGACAACCACTGTCTAGACTTGTTTGGCATTATCTACTTCTGCCAAACATGTACAAGGCTCTCCCACCTAACAGTAAGGTCCACTTACAAACAACTGTGTATCAGAAACAAGAAGTGCCACATTTTTGATGCATCTCTCATGGCCCTTCTCAAGTTTGATAGGCAAGCACAATTAAGTGATTGTAAAGAGCAGCAAAAACTTTTATGTATGTGTAGTCACAGGTGTATCTGGCTAAGCATCGTATGGTTACTGTGACTGCTTGTTTAATATTGTTCCTGTATTCTGTTTCAGTGTGTATCTGACATGAATATCCCTTTCCTTATCTTACAATCCCTGCCATTGGGTTTCTTAGGGATTGCTTAAAAGGTAAGAAAATTGTGTTTCTGACTTGGAATTGCATAATATTATAGTTTTTCACTTTCTACTGTAGAGTAGGTGAAGGGAACACTAAAAAAGCAATAGCAGTGCATCTCCAATGGAGTCTAAGATGTAAATTGAATATTTAATTCTCCCTTACAGAGCACTTGTGATTTAAATCTATATATAAGCAAGCTACAATGCTGGTGGCTAGGCAACTACAGTTATTTATTTATGTATCCTTGTTATGCATGCATTTATTTACTTACTTATTCATTTCATTATTTAATCAATGTTTGTAACCTGTAAGTAAATTGGTCCTCGGAACTTTTCAGCCATGACTGAGGCCATATGGCAAAATACAAACAGGAATGCAAATAGCAGGGTAGATAAAGAACAGAAGTGTTCAGTTTAAGGTACAATTAAGCACATATATATTTTCTTCACAGAGACAGATGTTCAAGAAAGTTCCTATGACAGTCCATTTCAACAGACATTCAGATAACAATTTGGTGGAGATTGTGTAAGTAAGTTAACGTGTAGTGTCAATTTATCCAGTGAGGAATCAATTAAAATGTAATTTGTTGGTGGCTTTGAGAAGAATTAAATGGTAAAACAGAGAAGTGAGAAAGCAGAAGATTGATGAGTAAGGCAGAAATGTAAATAATAGAAGTATGCTGTGAGAAAATGTAAGAAGTTTAGGAATAATAGGTGTGTCGTAGAGTAACAAGTGCTATAGACTGACAGGAAGAAGAGTGATGCTGTCTGATGGTTTGGTCATATATATTAGTAACTGTTATAATTGTTTATAATGTTTACATAGCTTGTTGTCATACCTCTAAACTGTCCAGATTTTCACAGAATATTCACATTTATGTCTCATATTTTTGGTCTCTTCCTCATAAAATTTATGGTTTCTGGCAAATCATTGAGGACTGAAGTCGATAATTAATAATGAGACATTTGAGTTTCAAAGTTCATATCCTTCAGAAAAACAGAAAACACATTATTGTACAATTTTCTACGTTTATAAGAGCAATATTTAAAATCTGTACTTATTTTTGGGCCCTTGTGCCCCCCTCCATTATTTTAGGTTTTCTCCAGATTTCTTGTGCATATAAACATATGTTGTTGTTTTAATATTAGTAATAGTTATCATCTAAGGAGCATAATTAATCAGAGGTCTTATGGGGTGGAATTATTATTCATAATGATATTATTTATAGAGATTGTTTTAGTTTTATATTGTATCAATCAAGTATTAACTAATGACTCTAATTAATAAGAGAATGATCTCTGTGGGTATTTGTCATCCTGTGTCTCTAAAGCAGTTACAATTATTTTCTTTCAGTAAATATTTTTGAGGTGTTTCATATGATCTAATATTATTTAAGTGACAATCCCCATTTGCTGGGGCTATCTTCGAGAAAAATATATATATTTTGTAGTGGATACTTTGAAGGGTAGCTTCATAAAAGAGAATATGTCTTGGTTTCTAAGTGAATATGATGGCGGCTTGATAATTATTATTTTTGCAGGGTGGGTGGGGGATGCTTTTATTGAGCAATTTTAAGGTTATGCATTTAACAGGGTCTATATTATAAGATTGACGGTTGAAAACATCGAACACCATATGGTTGACACCATATGGTCGATGTCTTCAAACATCAAACTTATAAAAATAACAAAAAGAAAAAAGTACCCTGACGGGGTTTAAGCAGGGAGGCAAGCACCCCTGCACCACCCACATGGGGGGGCACAGCCCCCCACACACCCTGCTACTTAAATATACCAACTCCGAGACCACACTACATTGCAGTAAATGGAAATATCCCCTTACGGAGATTTCCATTTACATGTTCAATGTTCTCCGCTTTCGCTTTTCCCATGTCGACAATATCAGCTTCGATATTGTAGGCTTTCGAGAATATAATATAGACCCCATTTAACAGATGTGGCCCTGGCTGTAACAAGGATCTAGTTAGTTATCTTTAGGATGATACAGTGATGCTGTCTGTTATTACCCAAGCATATACATTGAATATTTTGTTTACTGTGGTTTGCATGAGAGCCATATTTTGTGTTGATAGCAGAGAAATGATAAGGGGTCACATTCAATCATAGGGATCAATGCATTGTTTGCAATGGCTTGTCTGACCCTTTCATGAGAAAAGATTTTTGAATTTTAGGCAAGTCTTACTTGATGTGTAACTTTGCGGGTATTTATTTCATGTTAGTGGTAAATGAAAGACTTTGGTCCAGTGTTAAACCTAAATATTTTTGTTAGGTAACATTGGGAACTGGTGTGCTTGTTAAGATTGTTGATTGTAATATTTTCAAACCTTTTAAGCTCTTTTGTTGTCTTAATTTATTTATTTATTTATTGACATTTGTTTACAGGGACACTCTAACTGGGTAATAAAGACCCATTTTCAGCAAAGGCTGTGGGAGAAAAGCTCCAGAAGGAGGGAATAACATAATAGTAGTTTTGGATGTGTTAACTTTCAATTTATGTGAAGCCAACCAGTCACATACTAAGATGAAGTCTGTCTGAACAGATTTACTAAGGGTTTAAGAAAGCTGTTGCTTTTTTTGTAAGGCTAAGTTCCTACTATTAAGTGATAACCTGGCAAAATTTCGGGTCTCGCTAAACCCTGAGAACACTTCTGCCTACACAGAACTGTTCACAGAAACCCTATATAAGCATATTAATAACTGCACAGAGGCAGCTATACCCACATGTAATAAGTACATAACTAACTCAAAAAACAGGCCACCCTGTTAGAATCACAGCATCAATAGGCAATGTAACAGGAGGAAGAAAATCATGACAAAAATTAGGAAATGTGGAGCTCAGAACAACAGAAGTGCTCTCATCCAACTAAGCAAACAACTCAGAGGATAAATAAAGTCCAAAGTCAAATTTGAGATAAATGTGGCCTCCCGGGCCAAAGACAACCACAAAGCATTCTTTAGCCATGTCCACATCCTCAAAGGCAATACACAGTTGTGTGCAGAGCTCATTGTTAATGGAACCACTTACAGTGAGCCAGAAAACATAGCAAACCTACTGGCAGACAAATTCAACTCTAACTTTACCCCTCTCCTCTCCAGCAGCCCCTCAGAAAATACCATCAACTATAACTCTCCCAGTTGTCACTAGGGTATAGGTGCTAAATGCTCTAAGACCTGGAACACTGCATCAGTGGTCCCTGACAATATCCCAGGTTGCCTTGTAAGTAGCATGAAATAGTAATCAGGCCAACTGGAATCATTATTTAACAGTAGCCTCTAAACAGGCTTCATGCCTCTTGAATGGAGAACAGCAACAGTCATCCCTCTGCACAAAGGTGGGCCATTTACAGACCCTGGAACTACAGATCCATAAGTTTCACTAGTCTGATATGCAGAGCCATGGAAAGAGTTACCATGGAAATGATCAATAAAGACAAAGAAAATCTTCAGACACAGGACGCAACCCAGTTTGGGTTTGTCAAGGGCAGGTCATGCCTACTCAGTCTGATGACTTCTTTGAGAAGGTCACCAAAGCAATGGATGAGTGCAAAACAGTTCACACTACATACTTTGACCTGGCCAAGGCATTTGACACAATATTCCACACTCAGGCATTGTTGACAAGTGTAAGAAGTTAGATGTAAACCCTTATGTCACCCAGGTGATAGCCGACTAGCTCACAGACAGAACCCGGGAAATTTGAACTGGGAGTCCACCTCTACAAAAAGGCCAGTTACTAGTGGTGTCTCTCACTGATCAATTCTGGCACTGCTATTTTTGGCACCCACTTCTCTGAAGTCAAGGCCAACATCTCAGGCCTCTGGCTGACCAAATTTGAAGATGATTGCAAATTAGGAGCAGTTATAGAATCCCCCATAGACACTAATGTTTTCCAAGAAGGGCTGACACAGACACAGCCATAGACTGAAACTAAATGCCAAGAAATGCATAGTAGTATCTTTCAGGAAGTCAGTCACCTTTGGTAACTACCATATTGACAACACACCCTTAAGAGTCGACCCATTAGTCAGGGACTTGGGAGCACATGTAGACAGTTAACCATCATGCAGCTGGTCCCCTGCCATAAAAAAAACTGTACAACAGAAGGAAGAAACTGTTGCAAAAGAGAGTAAAATCCCATGAGTGGAGAAGCTCCCTGGTCAGCCTCAGTAAGAAGCTGAGATCCCGTATAAGATCCTCCAAAGCTAGCTATGAAAACAAAATTGCCACTAAATCCAAGGACAACCAGAAAGCATTCTATAGCTATGTCAAGAATCTAGATGGCAACACCCAGATTTGCTCTGAGTTACAGCACAAAGGCATGAAAATTACAGAACCAACTGATATTACCAACATCCTGGCAGATAGGTTCAGTGCTAACTTTACCCCCTCTCACCCCCTAAAGGGCCCATATCTATACAGGAAGAATGCAGAGTCCCTGTAATCACAACTACACAGGTAAAAGCTGCATGCTCTAAAGCCAAAAACACAGCATCCATAGGACCGGACAACATCCCAGGCTGCGTTTTACACGAACATCAGAATGAACTGGCTCCCCACTTAAGCACCATGTTCAATAATAGCCTCACATCAGGCTTTGTGCCCACTGAATGGTGCACAGCAACAGTTATCCCACTCCACAAAGGGGGAGCCACCACTGATCCCGGGAACTATCGACCTATTAGCCTGACGAGCCTGGTCTGCAAGGCCATGGAACATATCATCATGGAACTCATAAACAAAGACATTGGTAACCTCCAAACTCTGGATCCCACCCAGTTCAGGTTTGTGAAAAGCAGATCATGCCTCCTGAACCTGATCAACTTCTTTGAGGCAGTCAGCAAAGCCGTGGATGAGGGTAAGGTGGTTCACACAGCCTATCTTGACCTCGCCAAGGCTTTCAACATCATCCCCCATTCTGGAATTATAGCTAAACTCACTAAACTAGATATAAATCCCTACATCACAAGATGGGTTGCCAACTGGCTGACTGACAGAACCCACAATGTAAAAGTTGCAGACTGCAAATCTGACCTCAAAGCAGTGACAAGTGGAGTACCACAGGGTTCCGTCCTGGGACCTCTCCTGTTTGGTATCTCCTTCTCTGAAGTACAGGCTAACACAGAAGGCCTCTGGCTAATGAAGTTCGCAGATGACTGCAAACTAGGAGCCATAGTCAAGTCCCCAAATGATGTGGACATCCTACAGAAGGACCTCACTGCGACAGATGCCTGGTGTCAGAGCCATGGCCTCAAGCTCAATGCCAAAAAGTGCAGTGTCATCCATTTTGGTAAAAACTCTGTACCCATGAACTACCACATAGGCAGCAATATACTTAACACTGAATGTGTGCTAAGAGACCTTGAGACCCATGTGGATTAGTCTCTCCTTTGATAGTCACATCGCCACAGTAGTCAGGAAGTTCTTCTATGTGGCACACCTCATCATAAAAGGGTTCTCATCCAGGAAAAAAGAGGTCATTGTTCCCCTCTACCTGTCACTCATTAGACCCATTATAGAGTACAATGCCCCTTTTGGAATGTACCCCACAAGACATCTGCAGCAGCTGGAAAGGCCACAGAAGTACCTCACAAAGAGGATTACTGGCCTCAAACAAATGCTCTACACTGACCACCTCAAAAAACTCCAGCTTTACTCTGTAGCATATCGCCTACTCTGAGGTGATATCTGCCTAACATATAAAGCTATGTCAAACCCAGAGCTGTTGGACATGCTACACCTAAAGAAATCCCAATCCCTCCGAGCTACACACTCTAGGGACCTAAACCTTGTCACCACAATAAACAGGACATGCTGGAGGGATAAATTCCTGTCTCAGAGACTTCCTATACTCTGGAACAAGCTACCCATCTATGTCAAGCAAAGTTCTTCATTAGCACTCTTCAAGAAAAATCTTGATGAGTGGATGGGAAATAGGAAATACACCCCAGGGATCACTTCTGTGTCTCTGATGGACAGTGGCACAGGAAAATAACTTTCTTGGGTGGCGTAAGCTATGGAACCTTGCTGGCTAGGCTTATGTAGGCCCTTGGGCTAATAGCCTAGTGCCTACCTATGAACCTCTGTGTCTGTGGTAGTGAGAAAAGCATTCTATGTTGTGCAACTTATAAACAAAGGTATGGCATCTAGGTCGAAACAGGTCATTGTTCCACTGTTTGCACCTAACCAAGCACATTCAACAATCAGAATGTCCACAAAGGTTCCTCACTAAAAGAATATAGTCCATAATTAGCATGTTCTATGCAGACCACCTCAAAGCTCTATCCCCTTATTCTGTCTCCTACAGGTTGTTGAGGGGAGATCTATGCCTGGCATACAAGGCATTGTCAGATCTTCTGTGATGACCCTCCTACATATCTGCAAAACAACAGCACCAGAATTACCCATTCTAAAGACTTAAACCTTGCCTGTGATATATATATATATATATATATATATATATATATATAGGGTACCTGACAAATCTTCGAATGCTCAAACTTTCGAACATTACATGGTCGAGACCAAACGTTCGAAATTTTGAGTGTTCGAAGATAGACTTTCAACGGTGCCGTACAGTGCAGATAGGGAGAATTTCCCTTTTCTACACTGGTGTGGTCTCAGAGTTGGTATATTTAAGTAGGGGGGTGGAGGGTGCAGGGGTGCTTGACCCCCTGCATACGCTGTTAAAGTGTTTTTTTCTTTTTTTACTTTTTTTTTATTTGATGTTCGAACATTTAAATGTCGAACATTTGGTCTTGACCATGTAATGTTTGACATTTTGGATGTTCGAACATTTAACATAGACCATATATATATATATATATATATATATATATATATATATATATATATATATATATATATGGATCCCTATCATATGATAAAAACCTCATTTGACTGAACAGCGTTTGACTGAAATCATAAGACTGAAATTTCAAAAGACTGAAAAGTCACTTGACTGAAACCCATAAAACTGAAACTCATAATATTGAATTTCAACATACTAAAATTGTAATCTGGACCATATAAAACCAGACTAGGTGGGGGACTATGCCCCCCACACCCCCAATGTGTGGGGCTACGCCCACCACACCCCCCAATGGCGTGTCTTTATATGGTCCAGTTTAAAATTTAGTATGTTGAAACTGAGTATTATGGGGTTCAGTTTTATGGGTTTCAGTCAAGTGACTTTTCAGTCTTTTGAAATTTTTTGAAATTTCAGTCTTATAGTCTCAGTCAAATGAGGTTTCTATCATATGATAGGGATCCATATATACACATACACTTCTGCTTGTTATACTACATATAGTAAAATATAGACATTTAAATGCATGTAGATTTCTGTTTGTTAGCATATATGCATAAAAGGATTAAACTTTTCTTAGTTAGAAATATGCATGGTTTGGTATCCTACTATTTAATACAGAATGATTCTATGCTTGATAAAAGCTTCAAGGAAAATTACAGATAAGAAACCCGGGTGTAGAAAGGACTGGACACAGACACAACTTCCTAACAGGAATGATAAAAGTTTAAGATTGTCACATAATTCATCTTGAAACAGAACACAATGAACAGACTGCATGACATCAGGCAAATTAACATCAACAGACTTTATGGACAAGAAAAAGTATATATAAAGATTAGAACATTGAAAGTGTATGATGGTAGATCTGATTTTCTGTTAGATCTGGTACATGTAGGAACACGTTTGTACTGAGGTAACTGGAGAATATCGTTTATACATGCATTAAAAAGCTAAACGTGCTACATTAAAAACTGTAAAATGTGACAGTATTCTACGTGTCGTCTATGACAAGTTATTTTCTTAGTAACTACCCTTACTGCAGTGCTAAAAAAGTTATAGTCTGCAAAGTTCAGTGCATTAATCAGACTTTGGTTTCAAGGAGCAATTCCAGCAGCAGAGCATCATTATCCCATCTCTGGGTCATCATAAATAACTTTTCACCTATGACCTATAAATCTATATCATCTGCATTAAGTAAACAGGTAATATGTGATAGGTTCCATAGCAGCGACCAAACAATTGTGGGCTAGAAGAGATGCAAAATAAGTATGAAGATCAGACAGCAAAGATGCTAAGAGGGTTGGGAGATTGTGTTGCTTTCTCACCCCTGCTGAATACTGAGAGTGGTGCATGTTACCCTGTGTGGGTGACAGAGGAAGACAGATGGCAGAGACCTAAGGGCATGTGAGTATGGAAGCAGCTCAGCATGCCAGTATTGCTGCCATTGCTAATCTGTGTCTCAGTGAAATCAAAGACTGGTCATGACAAAAAAAAGCCCTCATTCTCTACAGTACAACATCCACTGATATTCCAGCTACAGACAGATTATTTCTTGTTCATAAATACGGTAATAAATAAATAGGTGACAGAAAACTGGCAGGGTCTATTGACCTCAGGTCAGTGGAAAGAGGAACACAAAAACTGACATAGAGGGATGGTAAAGCCAGGTGACTCAAGTTTGATTATAGGCTTGGGCTCCTGCTGGGGCTAGTAGGGGGAAGGGAAGAGTGACTTCCCTTTGCTAGTTTGCCTCTCTTCATGGCAGTTTGGGTGGGGTATACATGGTCCTATGGTAGTGTCCCCTATGCAGATCATCAGACCAGAGACCTCAGAGAAGTGCTGGCTGCTAGGGGATCAGGACAATCTTGAGCAGCTGTATCACTTATGGGACTGACACTTCCTCATTGATGCCAATTGTATTTTGAACTCTGAAGCATACTACTGGACATGCACTGTGGAGTTTGGGCTGAAAAATAGGAAAACCCCTGATGGCTGCCTAAATGATGATTCCTCACAATTGGCTCTCACCTCCAGTGAAGGCAGAACAAATAGACCAACTAACTATAAAGGGACTGATGCAGCAGGCAGCAAGAGAGACAAAGTTGTAAAAAATAAAAAAGAACTTTGTTCACATAAGACACTTTGTTTTTGTTGATAAAAATAAAAGGGCTGATATTTTAGTTCAGTTTAAGTAACTCAGTAATATACGTGGTTTTTCCTCCCACTATCTTTTCTTCTAGCAGCCTGTATTCTCATTTTAACACGTTGCTGTACTTGCTGAATTATGACTGAATCACTGTCTTCACACTCACTCCTCACATGGTTCCTTTTGTATTTTTTCAACCTCCTAACTCATCTATACAAGTATATCTTCTTGCTGTTTACTCCTGCCATCTCCTCCTCACCTGTTTGCTAATCTCTAACGTCTTCATCTTTTAATGTTCTGACTCAATATCTAAAGACTTGTAACTTGAGAGTAAGAATACTGGCTTCTGCTGGCATGGTTTGCTCAGTTAATAACTCATCTACTGCTGTCTGAGTTCAATTACTTTAGTTTGCATAGCTAATCATGTTAGGAATTTGTTTCATTAAATTTATTCATCAAGTTGCTGTTCAGATGCATTTGGTTTCTATGAAGGCTGATGTGGAAATGTGCATCACTTTAATTCCTGCACTTCACTGTTTATGTCCCTGTAGTGTGTGGATGCATTAATAATTTATTAAAGTGGAAAAGAGGCGTACTCCCCTGTACAGTTGGACCAACAGATCAGTAAAAGTAAAGTAAATCAATGTATCTTGCTGTTCTTTAGCACAGCATGACTATTTTAAGGTGGAATCTTTATATCAAATAAAGAATTGCAGTGGTCCCTACTAACACCTAGATAAAGGACCGCAGAGAGCTGCAAGCACAAAATTATTATTATTATTATTATTATTGTTATTATTATTATTATTTCAAACTTTAAGAACAAAGTGAAAAATATTTACTGAAATCAAATGTAATTGTAAAATAGTGATTGAAATGTGCATTCTCGTCATTTGTAATCCGTAACAAAACAGTGGCAAAGGCAGGGAGATTCTAGTCTAGAAATGCTGAAAGGCAGTATTGAAAAACAAAGACAATACCTGCATTGTTAGTGCAGTAAAATGCTTAGCATATGAATTTGCATACCCCCATGTTTTCATGTTTTTCTACAATATGGCAGATTTTGCTTTCTCGGCAGTTTCTGATTAAGCTGCTTTATCTTTTATTTCAGACTTTTCCACTGTGAGCACTTAAAACAATGGAAATAGACCCACCCATACAGCCAAAAATGCTTAACAATGTTTTGCGACTTAGAAAAAAGTAGTATGTAGTTAAATCTAATAAATGGCATGCATTGGTATTGTTATATAATATTTAATCTACTCTTGTTAAGGCACTCTTTCACAATACGTGTATTTTTCAGACTTTGTTACTAAACAGAAATAAGGATCTCCATTTACAGACTGACGTAATTTGCCTTCCACATAAACATACCAGCAAGACAGCTCACGTTAGTAGAAATTAATTCATAGTCAGCAAAAATATTTAGAACTTACTAAATCATCATTTTAGTAGCATACCTCTCAACTGTCCCTGATTTTGTAGAATGTCCCTGTTTTTGACTCATACTTTTGCCCTGCTCTCTTAAACAATTTAATTTTCTGGTAAATCACAGAGGATTACAGTCAGTCAATGACATACATCAGAGTTTTGTATGCAAACTAATACAAACATGATATTCTATTAAATTCTTATGTAAATTAGAGTAATAATTAATGTGTCTTTTCGGCTTTTCCCGGTTAGGGGTCGCCACAGAGGAACTCCGGTCCGCTAATGATTGGCAGTAGATTTTTACGTGCCGAGTTGCCAACCCTGACACACAACCTTCAACGAAGGTACGCCCATTCATGCATGTCTCCATGCAGAAGACAGTCTAGCTGAGAATCGAACTGGACAGCGTCTTACAGTGAGGCGACAACGCTACCGCAGCACCACCACCGCAGTCATAGATATCAAATATTGTGGGCCTTTGTCCTCCCATTATGTTTGGCTTTGTCAAGAATTCCTGTGTAATGAAATTGAGAGGTATACTTAGAAGCATTGTACTTTACATGTTTTTTCTTAAAGTGCTGTTAACTTACTCAAAAGTACCCTTACAGAAAAGCCAATTTTCTGCTGTAGAAATTGACTAGCTATGTAAGGCAGGATTTCTAAACATTTAAACAAGTTGCTATTACTTTCTCATGTCAACTATATGGTGTTCAGTCTTTCCACTGTCTGCCAGGCATTATAAGATGTGATATCAGAATTCCTATGCCCTGGATCAACTAATCCATTGTCCCACCAGGGGAGCCAATATCCTAGACCTGGTCATTACCAACATGGGAGATAGATGCTCCACACGAGTGGTCACCCACTCATTGGTCAGGTCTAACCATAAGCAATTCACCTTTAACATCCACATCCCCCCCCCAGTAAGGAAACCTCCTTAAAAAACTTCTCCAAAGCCAACTTCATGCTACTGAAGTCAGAAGTGACAAACTTCACAACACCCACGCGGATGGGATCTGGAAGTTCGACTGCAGAATCCTACACTAAGGCACTGTATGAGCACATCCACGCATGCATGAATCGTGCCATTCCAAATAGAACCAAGATGCTCTTCTCCAAAAAAAGGAAGCCAATCTGGTGGTCCCCTGCTATAAACAAACTTTACAACAGAAGGAAGAAACTGTTGCAGAAAAGAAGAAAATCCCAGGATGCAAAAAACTCCCTCACCAGCCTCAGTAAGAAGCTGAGATCCCTCATAAAATCCTCAAAAGCTAGTTATGAAAATAAAATTGCCAAATATTCCAAAGACAACCACAAGGCATTCTATAGTTATGTCAAGAATCTAAATGGCAATGCTCAGATCTGCTCTGAGCTACAACAGAATGGCATTAAATATACTGATCCCAAGGATATTGCCAATATCCTGGCAGATCGATTTAGTGCCAAGTTCACCCACCTCTCACCACCTAAAAGACCCATCTCAATACCAAACGATTGCCAAATTCCGATAATCATGGCCACACAGGTAGAAACTGCACTCTCCAAAGCTAAGAATACAGCATCCATGGGACCAGATGACATCCCAGGCTGTGTACTACATGAACTACAAAATGAACTGGCACCTCACCTAAGTGTCATGTTTAATCATAGCCTCACCTCAGGCTTCATGCCCACTGAGTGGTGCACAGCTACAGTTATCCCACTCCACAAGGGAGGATTCACCTTGGATCCCGGGAACTACCATCCCATTAGTCTGACAAGCCTGATCTGCAAGGGCATGGAACGCATTATCATGGAACTTATAAACAAAGACATTGGCAACCTTCAAACACTGGACCCCACCCAGATTGGGTTTGTGAAGGGCCAATCTTGTCTCCTGAATCTGATTGACTTCTTCGAATCAGTCTCCAGAGCTGTGGACGAGGGTAAGGTGGTCCACACAGCCTATCTGGACCTTGCCAAGGCCTTCAACACCATCCCCCACTCTGGAATCATAGATAAACTTACTAAGCTGGGCATAAATCCCTACATCACTCGATGGGTTGCCAACTGGCTTACTGACAGAACCCAGACTGTAAAAGTAGCCGACTCCAAATCCAGCTCCAGACAAGTGACAAGTGGAGTACCTCAGGGTTCAACCCTGGGACCACTCTTGTTTGGCATCTACTTCTGTGAAGTACAGGCCAACACTAAGGGACTCTGGCTAACAAAGTTTGCAGATGACTGCAAACTGGGAGCCATTATTGAATCCCCAAATGATGTGGATATTCTACAAAAAGGCCTTACAGAAACAGATGCCTGGTGCCAGAGCCATGGGCTCAAGCTTAATGCCAAGAAATGTATAGTTATCCCCTTTGGAAAAAAATCATGTACCCATGAATTACCACATAGGTGGCAGGACGCTAAACATTAAAAGTGTGATGAGAGACTTAGGGACACAGGTGGTGTCAAGGTTCCTTTTGAAGAGGACCAAAGAGGTGCTCTGCTTGACATGTATGGGCAGCCTATTCCAGAGTCTGCAGAGTCTCTGGGTCAGGAACCTATCCCTCCAGCATGTTTTGTTTATTGTGATGACAAAATTTAGATCCCTGGAGCATGTGCTCTGAGGGATTGGGATTTCTTTAAGTGTAGCATGTCCAAAAGCTCTGGGTTTGACATGGCCTTGTATGTTAAGCAGAGATCGCCTCTGAGTAGACGATATGCAACAGAGTATAGCTGGATTTTTTAAGGGGGTCAGCATAGGGCATCTGCTTTAGGCCTGTGAGTCTTTTAGCGAGGTATTTCTGCGGCCTTTCCAGTTGTTGCAGGTGTCTTGAGAGGTACATACCAAATGGGGCGTTGTATTCTATAATGAGTCTAATGAGAGATGAGTACATCTTACTATCTTACAGTGGGACAATTACCTCATTTTTTTCTGGATGAAAAGCCCTTAGTGATGAGGTGTGCCACACAGAAGGATTTCCTGACTGTTGTGGCGATGTGGTTATCGAAGGTGAGACCACTGTCCACTTGTGTCCCTAAGTCTCTTATCACACTTTCAGTGTTTAGTGTACTGCCACCTATGTGATAATTCACGGGTACTTGTTTTTTTCCCAAAGGGGATAACTATACATTTCTTGGCATTGAGCTTGAGCCCATGGCTCTGGCACCAAGCATCTGTTTCTGTAAGGCCCTTTTGTAGAGTATCCAGATCATTTGGAAATTCAATAATGGCTCCCAGTTTGCAGTCATCTGCGAACTTTGTTAGCCAGAGTCTCTTAGTATTAGCCTGTAATTCAGAGAAGTAGATGCCAAACAAGAGTGGTCCCAGGACTGAACCCTGAGGTACTCCACTTGTCACTTGTCTGTAGCTGGATTTGGAGTCAGCTACTTTTACAGTGTAGGTTCTGTCAGTAAGCCAGTTGGCAACCCATCAAGTGACGTAGGGATTAATGCCCAGCTTAGTAAGTTTATCTATGATTCCAGAGTGGGGGATGGTGTCAAAGGCCTTCGTGAGGTCCAGATAGTCTGTGTGGACCACCTTACCCTCATCCATGGCTCTGGAGACTGATTCAAAGAAGTCAATCAGATACAGGAGACAAGATCGGCCCTTCATGAACCCAAACTGGGTGGGGTCCAGTGTTTGAAGGTTGCCAATGTCTTTGTTTATAAGTTCCATGATAATATGTCCCATGGTTTTGCAGATCAGGCTCGTCAGACTGATGGGGCAGTAGTTACGGGATCCAAGGTGGATCCCCCTTTGTGGAGTGGGATAACTGTAGCTGTGCGCCACTCAGTGGGCACAAAGCCTGAGGTGAGGCTATGATTAAACATGACACTTAGGTGAGGTGCCAGTTCATTTTGTAGTTCATGTAGTACACAGCCTGGGATGTCATCTGGTCCCATGGATGCTGTATTCTTAGCTTTGGAGAGTGTGTTTTTTTACCTGTGCGGACATTATTACCGAAATTTGGCAATCATCCGGTATGGAGATGGGCCATTTAGGGGGTGAGAGGGGGGTGAAGTTGACACTGAATCGATCTGCCAGGATATTGGCAATATCCTTGGGATCAGTATATTTAATGCCATTCTGTTGTAGCTCAAAGCAGATCTGAGCATTGCCATTTAGATTCTTGACATAGCTATAGAATGACTTGTGGTTGTCTTTGGAATCTTTGGCAATTTTATTTTCATAACTAGCTTTGGAGGATTTTATGAGGGATCTCAGATTTTTAGTGAGGCTGGTAGGGGAGTTTTTTCATCCTGGGATTTTCCTCTTTTTTGCAACAGTTTCTTTCTTTTGTTGTAAAGTTTGTTTATGGCAGGGGACCACCAGATTGGCTTCATTTTTTTGGAGGAGAGCATCTTGGCTCTATTTGGGAAGGCACAATTCATGTATGAGTGGATGTGCTTGTACAGTCCCTTAGTTTAGGACTCAGCAGTTGACCTTTCAGTTCCTGTCTGCATGGGTGTCGTGAAGTTTGTCACTTCTGACTTGAGTAGCATGAAGTTGGCTTTGGAGAAGTTTCTTATGGAGGTTTCCTTACTGGGGGGTGGGGGTGAGATGTGGATGTTAAGGATGATTAGCTTATGGTCTGACCTGACCAAAGAGAAGGTAACCATAGGTGTGGAGCATCGATTTCCCATGTTGGTAATGACCAGGTCTAGGATATTGGAGCCCCTGGTGGGACTATGAATTAGTTGATACAGGGCTTTGGAATTTATGAATTCCAAGAACTGTTGGGCAAAGGTATTGGTACACGAGTAGTTTTCCCAGTTAATGACATGGTAGTTGAAGTCGCCCAATATTAGGGTGTTTGGTTGTATCTTAATATTTTCCAGTATGTTTAGAAAGGTGTAGTGAGAACATTGGGGCATGGAGGGGGATCTGTAGCAAGCTTCAATTTGGATTGCAGTCTTACCTAGTGTTAGTTGCACCTGGAGAATTTCAGATGCATTGTGTTGGGCAACTAGTATGGTGGTGTGAATATCCTTGGTGAATATGGACACTCCTCCACCTTTAGTGTTTCGATCCTGGTTTGGTGGCCAAAAAGTGTGGTAAGAGTTGTAGCCTGGTATTGCAGGGGTGCTCTCTGGAGCCTTGAACCAGGTCTCAGTTACTGCACAGATATCGATGTTCTCCATTTTTAGGAGTGCCTCGAGAGAGTGCATTTTGAGGTTTAGACTTCTAGCATTGAGTAGCATTACCTTCAGATTTTGCATGCTTGTACCTGTTATGGTGGTGGTTTTGTCCTTAGAACTCTGCCTAAAAAAGGCACTATAGGGGTGGCAAGAGCCTTAGCCAGTAACCTGAATCCCAGGGGTGACAGATGTAGACCATCTCTGGCAAAGCATTGTGGTCTGTCGATCATGTCATCCCAGGCAGACGGATACTGGATCCCCTTTGAATGACACCATAAGCTTAGCCAATTGTTGAAGTCAATCATTTTGTCCTTATATTGTGGTATCATTCTGGGCGAAGGCAGGATGCTACTCAGGGCTAGGGTCATACCTGCCTGGGTCACATGATCCGAGAGCTCTTTCATGTCTGTTTTCATGTAGTCTAGGGAGGTACGTCTCAAGTCATTCACTCCATCATGGACAATGACAGAGTCATATTTGTAATTGTTGTGGCGTGACTTGAATGCATGTGTTATGTGGTGGATCCTGGCACCCAACAGGCAGCTGACTGTAATTTTCTCCTTGTTCAGCCTGGTGAGTGGGACATCAGTGTGCCTGACTATAGAGTCACCTATGACTAAAGTGTTAGGTACATTGTCTTGCCTTAGGGGCTGTTGCTGGGTGGCACACTGGTGTTGTGAGCTAGGTGACACTTTGGTTGTGATTAGTGTTTGTTTGCGTTTCAGTTTTGGAGGTCCTTGTTGCTTGGGCAGGTTACAGTTAAGAGCCTCTGCATATGTGGATTTAGTGTTGCTATGTGTGGGTGTTGGTGGTGTTAGTTTAGAAGGGCTATGTGTTGCTTGAGGTGTAATGCAGGTGTTAACCTTGTCCTCTTGACTGTGTAGCACAGTCCTGGGTGGAGAGAGCTTTGCTTCCAGTTTGGCTATGTAAGTGGATCTCTCACAGGTTGTAGTGTTGGGTGGTAGAAGGAGAGGGTTGTCTGTGTACATGAGACAATTGCTGCATTGCCCCAGTATGCCCAGATTCACCAGGTGGACAGGAGAAATCATCGGAAGCTGACCCTTGGACATGCCTGGTTTGGTGCTTTTTTGTAAAGTACAGGAGCTGTTTTCCCTTACCTTAGCAGGCTACTTTGCAATTATAGGCTGTTTAGTGCCTATGATTAATTTCTCCTTATTAACAAGGAGAGTTGAGTGCTTGTATCAGTTTAAGGCTTCCTAGTTCTTTCCAGCAGGTATTAGAGCAAGTGTTAGTCACAGGGATGCTTAAAGGCAAGATGAAAAAAAATTGTTTATCCTAAACACTGCAGTGTGCACTAGAGAAGTTAGATGTGAAAGTAGGTAACTTAAGTTTTACCTGTCTAAAAAGTTAAGTTTTAGTGGGGAGTCATTAACAGCAACATAGATTGAAAGGGGGTGGTCCAAAAAAACAGGCTTTAAAGAATTTAGTATTAGAAAAAGTATTAAATATTATCAATAGTTAATGCCATCACATTAATTATTGTTTCTAGATGGTATTTTCTTTGTATTTTTCTTCTTTTTTTTCTTTTTTCCTTTTTCTCTCCATATCTTTCAGGATGCCTAACTTGTATATAGTGTATATATTTAGTAATGTTTTATTATCATTGTTATATGTAAACTCTCCTGAATGATTGTTTTTTTGGTAAGAGTTGCAATATTCCTATTCAATTCTATTTACATGTACAAAACTCCTAAATGTCTGTTTTATATACTGAATAAAAATTTATTGGAAAAAAAAAAAAAGATTGAAAGGGGGTGGTCACTTTTGTATTCTGATACTATGGAATACAGTAGGATGGCCAATAAATTTAAATAGTTGAAGGGGAGTGATTTCACAAAATGATAATTGTGTGCTTACTCACACAAGCCAGTGAAAGCAGAGAGGAAATGAGATATATGGCCAAATTAACATAAGGGGCAGGCAACTAGAAAGACAGTGGTATTTAAGAACAGAATAGTAACAGGGTGAGAGGGTGGGAAAAAAATTCTGCCTGACTCACAAGAGACAGATCTGTGGTCTCTTTTGAAGTTTTAATATGCAGTTAAAAGCAGACTACAAAAGTAAAACACAAGGTAAAGAAAACAAATCACAGTATTCAAAATATATAAATAGGACGTGTTGAGGATATGATTATCACACCAGAGAGACCCCCATGCTGTGGAATAAAAATCCCATGTGAGGAGGAGGCAGCGCCTCTGGCTCTCTGAGTTCAAGAGAAATGAATCTGGGATGTGAGATGAGGACCCACTTACAGAATCATGCTGGTCATCATGGACAGAGGCACAACAAAACACATTGCACATTATTTCTAACAAGGCATGCATTACCACACACAACTTTGGGCTAGTTTTATAGTGAAGGCCTTAGATAGCCTAAATAAAAGGCAATAAAGTAATACAAAATACAACAAATAAAAATCAAACTAACCCTTCATTCACAGCAAAGTGTAGCAGAGTCTGGGTGAGCCTTTCCTAGTAAAGCTCTGAAATGTTTTATTTTACCCCTTAAATAGAAGGTTTAATTCCTAGCTAGTATAGGCAAAGGGAAAGGTACAGTGGAGTATTAAGTGAAAGGCCAGCTCTGTCTGAGTTTTTTAGCTGATTCTATAATAGAAGCTACTGTTAAAAAGGATAATTTGTGGGTCATGTACAATAATACATGATTACTATAAGAATCAGTCAAAAGAGGTTAGAAAAGACTGGAAAGTAAGAACGCCAAGGCAGTATATGAAGAAAAAGCATGAATATGTTGTTTGCTTCCTAAGTATGCAACAAAGTCTACAAGGTTTACGACTTTTGCATGGAACTGTTTGCATCAGTCTTGCTATAACCCAAGTAGGCTTCAGAGAATTTTTCCTCGTATAGAGAGCAAATGCTGGTGGTGTGTTGGGAAAGAGAGGTTAATTAGGAACATGTTTTTTGGGAATATAGTGAGTTGGCAGAATTTAAAAACTCCCTACAGGGTACTTTGTCAGAAGAGTTTGGACAGTAAATTATTTTAACTAAGGAAACTATTCTTTTGAAATGGGCTGTAGAAACTGATCTTTCTAGACGTAGTAAGACATTGCTAAGTTTAATATTATTGGCTGCCAAAAACACAATTACTAGAAAATGGAAATCAAAAACTAAACAAATTATAACTGTAACACTGAATATTGTACAGGAGATAAAAGAATTGAAGTGGGGTCTTCAGAAATGGGTAGTAGCAAACTACATAGAAATAAATGTAATTCTGTGGGAACAATACATGCAGAATAATGTTCAGGAGGAGGAGGAGTGAAATTTCAGGGAAGGCAGCACTTGAACGATTTATGTAATGTTGGAGTGAATGATAATTGTAAAAGAAAAAAGAACACATATGTATAATGTATGAAAATGTCTGTAATGGTTTGTTTTCTTTTGTATTAATGCATGTGCACCCATGTTGTTACTAAGCATATATGGATTTAATAAAGGTGTTAAAAAATCTTACCATAGCTTCTATGGTAGGCTTTCATGTGGTCCACTATAATGTTGGCTTCAGTGCTGCTAGAGCTAGGACAGGAGGCTCAGGTATGTGCCTGACCAGGATGATTTTGTTCAAGCTCACCTTTAAGGATGAACTTAGGCAGGCTTGCTGGCTATCCCTTCCTGGTAGGTGATCTTCTTAGGGCAGGCCTACATGTACCTAGTGGACAATCTGTAAAGAATGAATCAGGCCCTTACTATTGTGTAGGGGCACTGTGACTCACCCTGGCCCTTCTTATAGGCCAGACACAAGGAAGATCTCAAACCGCAGCAGTGTTGCCACTGCCTTCTGTCCAGATCAAGCTTCATTTCATAGTGACTGTGGTGGACTATCAGATACAGTCCTGACTACAGTTCAGGACTATCCATGGTGACGGGCATTCTTTAAGTTTGGCTCAGGCTGGTGAGCCCTGTCAAATGACCAGTGAGTTCTGGACATGGTCATGAGTCGCCACATCTTAAACTTACTGTATCTTCCTGAAAAAAGGGCTGTGCTCAGGGACCAAGCTACCTCTACAAAGCTGATGGTATTAGTCCAGGCTGGATTCCTAAAATGGATTTTAGATATTGTCACATCTTCAGAAACAAGGTCATGAATATCATTCTACTTACTCTTAGTTCTGAAGGGGACAGAGGCTGTCAAACTATTCTGGACCTCAGTGACTTCAATAAATACATCCAGTATGTCAAGCTCCAAATAGTGACAGTCTATAGGAGTCATTCCTCTACTGCAGCACAACACCTCATGGTCTGACTGGGTTGCTGTAGTTAGAAGGGGGATGTCTTCTTTTCCATCATTGAATGGGATATGCAGTGGTAGTTCCTTTAGTCTGTCCTATGTGGGTACCACTTTCAGTTCCCAGTTCTGCCATTTGGATTATTTGCCACACCAAGAGTGATCAGTAAGATGCTAGCCATTGTAACAGAAGTCTTTTAGGACAAAGACGTCTACGTGTTCTGTTCCCCTAATGGCTGGATTTCAGTAACCCTGTCAAGTGAATCTCTGACTGCATCTTTGGCTTGTGTACTTCAGCATTTTCAGGTCCTGAACGTCTCTATCATCTGGGAAGATCCCACTTTGAGCACTACTCACAGGCTTGCTTTTAACTTGGAAGAGTTTGACATGGGGTTGGATTAGTCATCCCTGATCACAGAAAGGGCCCAGAAGGCCGTGACGCTAGCAGCCAGAGTAAGGCAATGGAGGAGGAGCCTGTCTTTGATGGTCCTATGCTTTCCGAGCTTAATGCTATTCATGCTCATCATGGTACTTTCTGCATAACTGAGGCTATGGATGTTACACTGTGGAGAAAGAAGTGTCAGTTACTGCAAAGTCATCGCATGCTTACCGATTTCCTTATAGGGTCTTACTCCTGTTGTCAGGCTTTGGAGTAGTGGACAATCCCCACCACTCTCACTGTGGATTGTCCATACCTGTACCCATATACCTATAGTCTGATAATACATGGTTGGCTATAGGAGCAGGGAGCCTACTATGGCTTCTGTACAGTTTAGAAGGTGGAGACCTGGGAGATGATGTTCCATGCAAACTAGGTAGACAAAGGAGTAGTATTTCATGATTTAGCCTAACAACCAGTTATGTGGTGCATAAACAAGTAGGGTATCATGTGTCTTTACCTCCTGTACAGAGACATGATTTGGCTCTAGTAATCAGAAATAGACAGAGACATTACCCCGAGGCTGCTCAGATTCTATAAGATATGAACAAATTGATTGATTTCCTAAATTGTTCCTCCTTTCCTGTCCTAAAACCGAAGATTTGGGAATCTTGTCTGATCAGAATCTTCCATGAGTGAGGCACTGTGCTGAGAGATTTGTTCTCCATCCAGAGATAATGTGCTCCTTTTCCTGATCTTTTTGATTCAGGAGGGAAAAAAGGAGTTAACAATGAATGTTTTCTCTCCCTTATAGCAGAAGTTCTGGTACACCTTCCAACCATTCCTTCTAATTTAGTGCTGAATCACACATTTTTTTTCTATATTGTTTTTGCCACTGTGCCAGCAAACCATTCGGTCTGCCTCTGACTACAACCACAACAACATTACATAATAACATCAAAATATTACTTTGACATATGCTGAGTTAGAAAATAAATGCTTGTGTAAAACTTCTAGCCCTTCTACAAATTTTACTAGCTTACCTCAGCCATATAACGCAACTAACACAACAGCCACAACTACACTTGCTGTTACTGCGAGTTATCTGTACTGCAAACATATACCTTAAGATCCCATTTAAGACCCCATAAGCCTGAAACACATCCCAGAGATGTCTTAGTCATTGCTGACTCTGTTGTAACTTACCAGGCTGGCAAATGATACAGTGACCCTTAGCTACCTCTCTGATGCAAAGATTAGGGATGTCACTAGAGTTGAGCTCCCTGCACCACCCAGATACAGTTGTGATCTAGTAGTTGACTTGGTGAGGGTGAATGGTCTTAGGCAGTCTACCCTGGGGGAGATGCAATGAGATTTTCTTGAGCTTTCTGCTCATGCTATAGAAAAAAGCAAGGTCATAGCATTGAGCAGCATTCTACAGTTACCAAGAATGATGCCTAAACTAAAGTACATGATTCCTTCTGGTATTTTACTCTTGTTATCAGGCTTCAATAACTGGTTGGTAAATTAGTTTTATTCTAGGGTGACCCCATTGTGTGTCTGCATGGGATGAAATGGTCACTAGACACACACCTGGTTTGTCATAAATGACCTGCATCTTTCACCTCTTGGTTTTTGCACACATGCTAAAACTTTTTCTACCATCACAGTGCCACTTTTTGAAAGAATTTACTCAAAGGACATCCAGACATAACAAACCCTAATCTGAATAACATCAAATAGCACTGCTGAGTATCAGATACCTAAACAACAAAATCTCTGAACTTGAGACTTTCCTTTACATAAATGCTGATGTCTTTGAAGTAATTACAGGAATCTGGTTCCATTGTAGTGATAGCGCTCCCTGCATTCCAGTGTACAATGTGTATCATGCATTGAGATCCACCAGCACCTGTGAAAGAGTGTCAGCATTTATTCAATAACCACATTGTCTCATGATAGGATTTATAGCATACAAATTACATTATAACCAATTGTACATTCCCGTCTATGACCCCTTCAGAGCATGCAGAATACAGTAAACATATAGAAAAGTTAACAATCAAAGCAATACCTTTTTTATGGGTGATTTCAGTTATCTACACATAAACTGGAAAATATGTATTACCAACAACAATGTCCAGAGGTTTGTGGACATTGTAAAAGCAAATTCACTTAACTAAACTTCCCCCATACTTGTTACTGCCTCTGTTGTCAGATCTGAAGATTTTGCTGTGATTTTTCTCTATGAAAACCTGCGTTGTGGCCTCTGTTAATTCCTCTACATTCAGGGATCACTCCAAAACCAAATGTTTACTTTCTCCTGACCTTAATGATAATCATAAAAGCTATAGTTCTCCAGCAGACATTGTAATTGAGACTGCTGTGTACTCCTCTGAATTTTACTCCCTCTTGAAAAGATGCTGTGAGGCATCTGTATCAATCTGATGTAAACATAATGGCAAGTTCAATAAACCCATATAGTAGAACTACTACAGCAATAAACTTTACACTAAAATGAAAAAGCTTCTGGCCATCACTAAGCAGTGTCCAATTTATCATTATAAAAAGGATTTAAAGCAAGTAAGTTAGTCTCTCAAACTTAGCATTAGGAAATGTAAAGCCAGCTTTGAAATTAGGGTTGCAAATAATTCAAAAGACTACTTCAGCTATATTAGAAAACTTCAGGGCAACCAATAATTCTGTGCTGAACTTCTATCCAATGGTACCGCTTTCTCTGAACCCAAGGGCATTGTTAACATTCTTGTGTACAATTTCACCCACCCTCCCTTCTGCCATTCCATGGCCCTTCACACCCCCTCCTATGATCAATTTGGACCAAGCCCTTTTGTCACTTTCCACAATTAAAAATACTTCTTGCATGGGTCCTGACAAAATCTCTGGATGTCTGCTGAGAAGCATAAAGTCCATCCTAGCAAAACCTCTTTATAAACTCTTCAACCTGGGTCTCTCCACTAATTTATGTCCATGAGTTGTGGGGAATGGTAGTTGTGATGCTCATGCATAAAGAATCAGGCATAAAGCAAATACCCACTCTAGGGACTTAAACTTATACCATCAAATCACTAATACCAGATGGTGTGACAGATACATAACCCAACATATCCCCCATTTATGGAATAACCTACCTTTACCTGTCTAGCAGAGTAGTTCCTCTAGCAACCCTTATAATGAGTCTGGATGATGGGATGGGTGATCACAAATTTTCACCAGGAATATGTGGAGAATGTCTACTTCACAGGAGACATTGTTTCATCAAAACCAAGTTTTTATTGAACAATATTGCAGGAAAAACTGACCAATATTTAAAAAAAACAAGTTGTATTTACAATGTTTCAAATAGCCATTTACAGTTTTAAACACACTGCTAGAGCAAGAATACTATTCCCATAGAATCATAATTTGGCACTTATTACATCTCCATTAATTTCCCTTCTCCTTATAATTCTTTTTTTCATCTCATATCAGTACTAAAACAAAAGAGAAACACTGTCAGGTCTTATAGTATTGCATAATCCCTACATCTCATTAAAATGTATAGCTATCTACCTTCTAAAACGTTAGCCCACCTACTAGACCTTTATCATTTGCTTATCTTGTAAGTAATTCTGCTAGGCTTCCTACTGAAATTCAGAATTCAAAATGCTGAGTCCAGACAAGCCGGAGGGAAAAAAATATCGAAAACTCAGAAGAGGGAATCTCGAATCTTCTCTTTTAAACTTTTTTTTTTTATTTTTTGCAGGGAGCAAAGCCCCCATGGCATCCTCCTGAACTTATATATACTAATGCCAAGATCGCCATACCTCAGAGAAAAGGGAATATTTTGGGAGATGGCCATCTCAGACTTAGTATAAGTAAGCCCATTTTTCAGCCATTCAGTCTGTGTGTTTCAAGATTCAGTTTAGCAGGTACCACCATTTAAATGGTTACTATTCTTATTATTATGATTTACAACTTCTCTATAAATGCGTATTGCCTTCTTTACATCTACTGAACTTCTTCCCTGTTCCTTTGCATTAGTCCTCCCTTCCAAAGCCCCATACTCCCTTCCCCACTTCATTCTCTTCACAAAGTATTTGCATTTGAACCAGCACTTCACATGAGTGCTTATCTGTATAATACTCCCATTTCGGTTTTACTTTCTCCTAGTCTAATATATTTAATTGTCTATTTACTATCAAGGGATGAAACAGACTATTTATTCAAGATCTTCTGATTATTTTTTTTATTTAACTCTAGCTTTTTTAAATGTTACATTATCCATCTAGACTGGTCTTATCTCTTTTGTTTTCTGTTTTTGTGTCATACTTTTTTTCTTTTAAGTAAACATTTTAAACACTTTTATTAAATTGTCACTGAAGACGTAAGCACACATAATTTAATAGAAATGAAAATGGACCATGTTAACATTTTTTATTTACATACATTATACATTACATATATGCTTTCTTTCTTTATAACATCTGTTATAACAAGTGTCATTCAGTCCAATATTACATAACTTGCTCAATTCCTTTCTTCTCTTAAACGTCACTCCACCTCCTGAACATTATTTTCCATGTATTGTTCCCACAAAGTCCATTAATTTCTATGTATTTGCTCATTCCCTTTTGTAAAGATCCCACTTCCAGTTCTTTTATATCTTTTTACAATATTCAGTTTCATAAAATACATCTGGTTTATATATTATGTATGCATATATTTATTGATTGACATTTGTTTAACAGTAGTGTCTGAATGTGTTTTTGCCCATTTTCAGTGGAGACCTGGGAAGAAAAGCTCCAAAAAAGGTATATAATAAACAATTTAAATATTTACAATTTTACTATATATAAAGCGATAAAAGGTACATACAGGATAATGGCATAAGTTGCAAGGTTTTGGTAATTACAGAGCAAGAGACTTTTAGGATTATAACAGCATGTATGAGATTAATTCACATTCCATAAATTTTGATTTATAAACATGATTTAAGAAAAGAAAAAATAAAGTAAATAACTAACTGATAATACTGGCTAAGCAATTTCATGTATAGTTTATGTTTTTAATTAGAAAAGGTGTTAAAAGTGTAAAGCATGAAAGAAGGTCTTTATTGGGGGGTGAAGTTCAAGAGAGTAATATGTGTTCATAGATCTGATAGAAGAGGAACAAAAGAAAGCAAAAGGAATTGATGAGAAAAGATGGAGGAGTACAGGGGTGGGGTGGAGGAGGGAAGGAGCTTCATGCTTATCCTGGTGTACAGCAGGAACAGAGCTAAGAATTTGTCAGATAATTCCGTATTGTATTTTTGAATTGATGATAGAAGCAATTTGATCTGTGGATGCAGGTATGGAGTTTCATGCTTTAGCAACAGAGTAGGAGTGGACCTCATGCCTAGCTGATTTGATTAGTTTATGGGGAGTGAGAAGTTTTTGGTCGCTGGAGTGTAGAAGTCTGTTTGGGGTGAAAGTATATAGGATTTTTATTAGTTCGGGGCAGGAACTAGGGTCATGAATGATTTTGTAAGAGAAAAGTAGCTGTATGTGTGTTAAATTTGGAGGTACTTCTAGCCATTTTAGGTTTTTGAAGGCAGTACAGTGGTGGGTTCTTATAGGTATGTTTGCTGCAAATTTGGCCATGTTTTGTAAGATGGTTCTAGTTTTTGTTTTTTGTGATGCTGGGAGTTTTGCAAGAATGTGAAAACCATAAAGTGGAGATGGGAGGCAGAAAGTACAGGCCAGAGTATTCCGAGTAGCTCTGGGAAGGAACTTATTTGCCCTGTAAAGCATGGCAAGTTTTTTGTGTCTTTATTTAATAGTTCTTAACATTTGTAGGTTGAATTTTAGATTGTCATCTGTGATGACACCTAGAAGTTTTGTGTGGGATGTGACATTAATTGTAGTACTGGTGGTAGAGCAAAAGTATTTTGAAATTTGTTTTTTCATGAGAAATGGATTTGGGGAGTAGAAGTAACAGTTCAATTTTATTTGGCTGTAGCATGAGCTATAAACTGCAGACCATTTTCTGTGTCAGTGAAAGCCTCTTGTGAGATTCGTTGTATATTTTCCTGATTATTTGATAAATAGATAAGTGTTAAGTCATCAGCATATTGTATTAGTGAGGCAGCTTATGTTGCAGTATGGAGGGTGTTAGTAAGAAAATTAAAGAGGTGGGGACCAAGGATGGAGCTTTGTGGTATGCCTGTAGTGGCTGGGAGGTATGGAGAGCATGTGGAAATCCATTTTACTGATTGGTGTCTTTTAGAAAAATAGCTTTTAAGCCATTGGAGAGTGGATAGTGATAATCCTATTCAGGACATTTTAGATAGAAGTTTTTTATAGCAAACCATATCAAAGTCTTTGGATAGGTGTAAAATAAGGCAAACACTATGTTACCATTATCTCCGGCCATATTTACTATTTTCATGAAGGCTAGGAGTGCAGGATTAATTGTGTGGGTGTGAAAAGTTTTTTTTGAAGGAGATATGTTAATAGTTGCTTACATAGACATTTCTTGAGTATTTTAGATAGGGGGATAAGATAGCTATGAGTGTGAAGTTTGTAAAATCTGTTGAAGTACCTCCTTTATGTAATAAGGTAATATGGATGTGATGATGTGAGGTATTGCCAGCAATGCTAGGAGAAATAGAGCAGTGGATGTGTAACATATCCCAGCATATCTAGCTGGAGTTTTATAAAGAATTATATGTAATTTGTATTTCAAACTGATATGTACAGATGCTCGTGTTGAAAATGTATTTGTAAAACTGCTTGTGTTAAAAATGTACCAACAGTGGGTTCTGCTGGACAGAAAAGAAATACACCTGTATGTCAGACTGTATTGTAACTGTTGAAATGAATATATTGTAACAGAGGATACTGGAAGAGAAGAGGTTAATCTCAGTCCAGCTAACTTTGAAAAATAGTCTGAAATTAAATTACCTGGTTTAGGCCATAAAGATTGTATCTCTGATTGCAGCCAGAGACTAAATGTCTGTGAAAACCAGGACTAAGAATCCTCCTATGTTGTCCTTAGGGGTGAACTAATTGCTACCCTGGAAGGATGGAAAATTTGAAATGGTTTTTATAGCTTCCAGATGCTATAACACATCTCAGCAAAGCTCAATCTATGTATATGGTAACACATATGTGCTAGATTCTGGTTCACTTTCTAGTAAAGCGGGTAGTGTGGGAACCAAAGTCAGATGACCAGATGTATGAGATGTCACTCTGTAATCCAGCACTAAAATTATGTTTGAATACTAGATGAGACAGAAATCTCAGGGCAGTCTGTTTTTGAAATCTGACAAAGAAGGATCACTCACCCACTTCATCTTGCCTTGCTTTAGTAAGTAGCCATGGAATAGTAATTGTTTAGATCAGTCAGGAAAATATAGTGAGATTAGTTAGGTATTGTTTTTCTATATATTTGTGAATCTTTCCATCTGTGTTATTTTTAATATTTCCTATGATTGAAACTCTGGTGTTTATTGTAAATAGATATTTAGTATTTCTCATGTTATTTTATTATTTCTTATTAAATATATTTAAACTTTTTATCGTGGCTGGTCTTTTAGAGAATATTTAAAAATTTGAGAGTACTTATACTTACTTGGTGACACTGTGCCCACTCCTGAAAGCCTTGCTGCATTGGTCAAACACTACCATTTGTATTAGTATTAATTTTACTCAGTATAATTGGGTACCCTCATAAGAACCTTAGAGTAGCCGGCTTTGGAGTATTCTGGTGGCAGCACATACCTTATAGTCTGGACAGAGGGGCATAGATGGCCTTTCCCAGGTGTGTGAAAATCAAACCTCAAAGAATGTGTGTGTCAGCTACTTGGAGCAGGGACACACACAGGTTTCAATGAGAGAGTGGTAGAGGACTTGGCTTGGAACACTCTGCTGAGGACTCATCTCTACAGCTGTGTCAGTGGGGACCTTTATTTGGGGGCCTGGAGAGAGAGGGAGGGAAACCCAGCCCCAGGCCGGAGTGTGTTTCCTGTGTGCTGTTAAGGGAAGTTGTGCCTGGTGCAGAGAGCTGCATCTGGAAATACTGTGTGTATTTATTTTTGTTCCAAGTGAACGTCTCTCACCAGTGTCTGTGGTGAGGATTGAGACTCCTTGATCACTGGTCCATAGAAGAGATGTCACATGTTAGTGAGCAGTGGTGTGGTCACCACATGGATATTAATTGAACTTCTTTAGCCTGTAGGCAGTTGTCACTGAAGGCATGTGTAATCTAAGTAGCCACAAGGTAAACATACAGAGTTTCATTTTCACACCTTTATTTATTTTTTTGTTAGTTTAGTTTAGTTTAGTCAGGGAAAGCAAGCAAAGATATCAGCAGAGGATTATGGCAAGCTGACAAAGAACCAGTTGGCCAAGGTGTGTGAAGCCAAAGGACTGGTGCATGCCAACCTGACTAAAGAGGAAATTATTTCAGCCTTAGTCACAGCTCAGATCAGCAGCCATGAAGACAACCTGTCTGCTGATGGGGATATGCAGCCTTCAGAAATAAGACAGTTAATGTTTTCCTCAGAGGACTTAAAAATCCATCTGGAGTTAAAGAGATTTGAACTGGAGGCCAAAGGTTTGCAAAAAAAAAATGCATTAGGGTGGACAAAAAATCCTACTACACAACATTACAAACTAAATATCAACACAACCCGCAAACATTTTGGAAAAATGTAAACCAGCTACTAAAATCCACCCAAAGGCTACGCCCAAACCAACCACCCCTGACACTAAAGTTCCCATCAAAACAAAATTCAACTCCCACTTTGTAAACTCAATTCTATCCTTAGTATCATAAGACAGTTCCTTCCTCACTATCCCCCAACACAAATAACACTAATACAAGCTTTACCCTCAGAACAGTTTCCACCACTTCAATAAAAAGCATGCTCTCCAAACTAAAAACCTCATCAACAGCAGCCGACCTACTCCCCAGCTATTTCTTGAAACTCACAGCAGATGCTATTGCTATCCCAGTCTCCACTCTCATAAACAGATCAATTGTTGAAAACTATGTGCTCAAACTCTGGAAAATATCTTATGTTACACCCATACATAAAGGTGGGACCTCCACTGAACTTAATAACTACAAACCCATTGCTTTACTCTCCCCCTGGCCATAATCCTAGAAAAATGCATCCATACCCAGATGCTAAACTATCTCCTAGACAGCAACATCCTGTCACCTACTCAGCATGGTTTCAGACCTGCCCATAGTACCACTACAGCCCTCCTCTGCTTCACAGACACAGTAAACCATCTCAAAAATGAAGGCCTGCAAGTGTCAACTCTTTTTTTGGATATGTCCAAAGCATTTGACACAGTCTCACACCAAATCCTGCTAAACAAACTAAACCAATATCATCTATCAAATTCTACTCTTACCTGGTTCCAAAGCTACTTAACTGACAGGTACCAAGCTGTGAAATGGGAAAATTCTCTCTTTCTTCAGCTGCCCATAACTATAGGAGTCCCACAGGGTTCTATCTTAGGACCACTACTATTCACAGTCTTCACAAATGACCTCCATACCTCCACACATCATGCATCTATAATTCAGTATGCAGATGACACTACCTTAATCTGTGCTGCACAAAATATTCCCATCCTCCTGCAAACAACTCAACTAGCATTCTCCAATGTTGAAAACTACCTTACCAAAGCCCAACTTATCCTCAATCCAAAGGAAAATCAGCTTATGATTATAACCAGTTCTAACAAAAACACTACCAGTCAATTCACTATCTACTCCACAAATGCTACTCCAGTTGCTGCAGTGGCACAGGCCAAGCTATTGGGAATAACCATAGACTCCCACCTAACATTTGATAGTCATCTCAACTTAACTATTAAAAAAGTACATGCCAAACTGGGGTCACTCTACCGTATCAAACCATTTCTTACCAACAACACAAGATCAGCCATTGCTCGCTCTTAACTTCTATCCACCCTACTCTATGCCTCTCCCATTCTGACTAATCTCAACAAAACTGAACTAAGCAAAATGAAAGCCTGCTATAACAGAATTGCCCACTTTGTTGCAAATTGCTCATATAGAACTCATCACTGTACTGCTTTGAGACAGCTCCAATGGCTTGAACTGCCCAACCTCCTAACCTACAATCAGCTCTGCCTCTGTCATTCTATGTATTACCTCCCCAATAAGTGTCCTGCCCTCAAAAACCTAGTACAACATCACTCAGCCAAAAGGCCTTGTCGATCATCAAGAAAACTACTACTAGAAGTCGCCAACAGCTACAATAGCTTTGAAGATGCACTATATAGTAGTTCAGTGGCTAAAAAATGGACCTCTGTCCCTACTAGCATTGAAAACACATAATCCAAAGCCTCCTTTAAAGCCCTCATCAGGCAACATCTCAAGCAGAGTTGGCAGTGCCATGATTGTTCCCCAGGCTAGTGAAAGCGATTAACATATACATACTAAATCTAGAGCACTTGATAATAGTTTTCAATCTTACTCACAAACACTGGCTAATCTACAATGTATGTACTGTACCTGTGTACTATGTATGTATTCTACCTATGTTCCAAATTTCAGCTGTACACCACAAATCTATTAATTACCTTTATTTTTAAAATTATTATTTTTTTGCTTTGTTCTCTACATTGTAACTGTTTATGTGCTGCATACCACTGTAAAAATATGTCTCTTGTAATTTGTGTGTATACTGATCATGTCTAAATAACTAATTGTGTCTGTAATTGTTCTTTGTGGGGCTTTTCTCCCCGGACCTCTGCTGAAAAAGGGCCTTTTTGGCTCAGCCAGACACCCCCAGTTAACAAATGTAAAATAAAAAAAAAATAAAATAAAATTTGAATCAGCGGAGAGACTGAGGTGTCTGGAGACTGAAAAAAGGAGAAACAGATGGAATTAGACTCAGCAGAGAGACTGCAGCAATTGGAGGCCAAAGAAAATGAGAAACAGTACCAACATGAGAGGGAGATGCTGACTCTTTGTCAGGGCCATGGAGGCAATGGGGAAGAGAATCGCCAAACTCCAGAAGCAATAAAGGTCAGTAAATGTCTTTCACAGTTTAAAGAAGGTGATACTTTTGATAGTTTTATTCATATAGTTGAAAAAGTATCTAAACAGTATAATGATGACCAAGGACTCTGGGTATGGTTCCTGACACCAGTGGCAGCTCGTGATATCGAACTGTAGCCCCCCTGCTGTGAACCACAATGGTACAGTCCTACAAATGAACCACAATGGTACAGTCCTACAAATCCTCCATTAGTTTCCATACAAAGTGAATCTGGACTGCTGCCTTACCAATCCAGATTCAGGAAGCAGAGTCTTAGAATGTTCAAAAGAGCCGAGAAACTGGAAGTGTGCATTCTGGCGCAAAAACAGAATTACTGAAGCTGTGGGTTGCAGGAGAAAGCTATGTGGATTGAAGCTGTGGGTGATTGCAGGAGAAAGCACTATATGGAACACTGCAGGTACGGGATGAAGAAGCTGTGAGAAAGCTATGTGGATTACTGCAGGTACGAGAAAGCTGCACCGAATGAAGATTACTGCAAGTATGAGAAAGCTGTACAGAATGAAGAAGGTGTGTGTATGTAATGCACCAGTTGGTTTATACTGGTGGCTAGAGAGAACTCAGGATACCTCCACACCTGTACCTTGGGTGCAGATACCAAGAGCCTGAATTCCCTACCCACCACCATTTGTGAAATGTTTGCAGATTTTTGCCTCATATTTTGTTCTGTTCTGTTCCTCATAAAATCTGTGGTTTCTGAGTTTTTAATTCCTTAAATAGTTGATGGCGCAGTAGTAGCATTGTTGCCTCACAGCTAGAGGTTCTCTGGTTTGATTCTTGGCTGGGGTGCCTTCTGTGTGGAGTCTGCATGTCCTCCCTGTGTTTGTGTGGGTTTGCTCTGGTGTCCTCCCATGTTACAAAGACATGTGTCTGCAGTATTTCTCCCTGGGCCTCTGCTGAAAATTGGCTTTTGTTCCAAGTCAGACTTTTCTGGTTAACAAATGTTAAATGGAGCATTTCTCCCCGGGCCTCCGCTGAAAACAGGCTCTGTGGAACCTAGTCGGACTTTCCCGGTCAACAAATGATAAAATAAAAATAAATAAATAAATAAATAAAAAATAAAAATAAATAAATAAAATTGACAGGCATTTGAATTTCAGACATCATATTCTTCAGAAAGTACATAGTAATACAAAATCTTTTATTCTAGCAATTTTCTAAGTTTATAAGATGAGTATTTGAAATTTGTCCCTATTTGTGGGACTGTATCCCCCCATTATTGGCTTTGTCCAGGTTTTTTGTGCTAAAGTTGAGAGCTATGGTGAGAACTGAATTCACTGAATATGTTTGAGGGCTGTATTCCCCCATTACTGGCTTTATCCAGGTGTTTTGTAGTAAGAGGTTGACAGCTATGGTGAGAACTGAATTCACTAAATGGTAGCCATTTAAGTTTCAGTCTTCCTCTCTTTAACAAAACAGCTGATTTGACATAGAGGTATGTTTCACTGACTGTTTTGCACAGGGTCCTGGGTTCAATATGTGACAGTGAAATGCATGGTGGTAACACAGCATTTTATTCTAGCAACTTTCCAAGATTAAACAGACAATGTTTAAAATGTGTCCCTGGTTTTTGAGCTTTTGTCCCTCTCCAATACATTTTGGCTTTTTCCAGATTTCTTGTGCTGCAAAGTTGAAAGATACAGCTGAGTGTTGAGTAGATTTTACAAGGAGCTGAGAGCTGCAAGGGAAGAGAAGTTTAGTGCTGCTTATGCTGAGACTGCTTGCATTGTTAATAGCACAATAGGTAGTGTACTTGCTTTTGATGCAGAAGGCTGTGGGTTCTACACCCACAGTATGTAGATGCATTGCTAATATTGTACTGTGTTGTAAATGGGGTGGATGCTGCCGTCTTGAGAATATCCTCTTTGGCAAAGATACCTAGTTACCATACCTCTCAACCTGGAAATATCAAAAATCTGGACAAGGCCCATAAAAATAGGTACAAATCTGTGCACTGATTAACATAAAATGTGCATACATAATTAAGTATCCACACCCACTCCAATGGAATTGTGGGATACCAACTTTCAAAACGCAAACTGAAGAACAAACAAGCAAAATATGGCACCAGAGTCCCCCTGCAGCCATTCCAATGTCCCATTACCTGTGTATTTTGCCCCATTTACTATAAACACTAATGTGTGCATACTGCTTTGCTTCTACAAAGATTATTTTGATTTTATTTTATTTTTACATTTTATAGCACAATGCACATAAACACTAATAGATATCTGCTAAACAAAGCAACACTGTCTCACAATGAAAACAGACTTGGCATTAAAGCTTCTCTGCCCATGAAACTCACATTCATTGAAACAGTGCTGAAACCCACACCACATCCAAAGAAAATGCATTTGGACAGTGCTGGATAAAGATTACCTTTGGGCTGTTTTCAAATCATAGGCCCCTGGTTTGCACACAAAGCAAGAAGCATACATGTGTTCTTTGATACACCTTCCTGACTTTATTAAATTATATTCCTTGTATAATACAGCACACTTGTTACACTTAAGTTAAAGCGCATTTTAAAATGTATTGTTTGAACATTTTTCAAGTAGGCAATGAAACAAAATGCATGAAACAATAATAACAAAACTGCCCAATTCAGAACATTTCCATCATAAAAGTCTACTTCCACAAAAAAAAAATATATATATATATATGTATATATATATATATATATATATATATATATATATATATATATATATAGAATGACAGTAATGCAAGACATAGGCATCTTGCACAGCTTCTCACACTTATTTTCAATTTCAGTTTATTTTGGGGGGGACAAAAGGCCAAAACCCAGGGACACATTTGAAAGATTGCTTGTCAAATTTTGGAAAGTTGCTAGAATAAAATGTTGTGTTGCCACCATGTATTTCACTGCCAAGTCTTGAACCCAGGACCCTGGGCACTACAGTGAGAGGAACATACCACTATGCTAAATCAGCAGACAGGAAGACTGAAACTTAAATGGCCATCATTTAGTGAATTCAGTTCTCACTTCTCACCATAGCTCTCAACCTCTTAGCAGAAAAAAATGTAAATCCTGAAAACCACAGATTTAATGAGGAGTAGAACAAAAATATAAGGCATAAATTCACAAATGGTGGTGGCTTGAGACTTTAGGGTCTTTTTACCTGTATCCAACATACAGGGTTTGAGCTTGAGTACCTCTAGCCACCAGGTGTATTCAGTTGGGGGCATTTTCTCACACACACACACACACACACACACACACACACACACACACACACACACACACACACACACACACACACACACACACACACACACACACACACACACACACACACACAAAACCTTGCTTCAAAAGCATTGAGAGTGAGTTGCTCCCACACACCCTTGCTTCTAAAGCATTAAGAGTGAGTTGTTCTCGGTTCAAAGGTATTAAGAGTAAGTTTTCACTGGGCCAGAGCCATGCAGTAACTGGTTCAAACTATATAAAAGCATTCATCGGTTCACACACTCTTGCTTCAAAAGCATTGAGAGTGAGTTGTTTCCACACACCCTTGCTTCAAAAGCATTATGAGTGAGTTGTTCTCAGTTCAAAAGCATTAAGAGTGAGTTGGCCACCAACCTAGAGCCGTGCAGTAACCAGTTCAAATATAAAAGCATTCATTGGTTCAAACAATATAAAAGCATTCACTCTATGCGTGCATTCAGTTCAGCATTAAGTCAGTTCAAAAGCGAAAACACACACACCTGATGAGCAGTTCGGTTCAAAAGCATTAAGAGTGAGTAGAGCAGTCGCAGATCCAAAACCTTGGCATTTCAGTTAAAGCAGTCATTTCCTGTAACAGAAAGACTCAAATAATATAAAAACCTCGGTGTTTCAGTTAGAGCAATCATTTCCTACCAGAGCTGTGCAGTAACAGAAAAGATATACAAGCATTCACTCACAATTCATGTTCGGTTCAACATTAATTCAGTTCAAAAGCAAACTACTGTTAAGTAAGGAAAAGCAGTTATTTCCTACCAGAAAAGTGCTTGCAGCCAGCTCATACCTTATGTTCAGCATTTCTCCAGTTAAGTAAGGAAAAGCACCAGAGCCTGCAGTAAAGTTCACAACAAAACAGCAGCCAGTGCATACCTTACGTACAGCATTTCTTCAATTAAGTAAGGAAAAGCACCAGAGCCTGCAGTAAAATTCACAACAGGAAAGCGCGGGTCTGTATCAGAACACTGAAGTTTTAAAACTTCGAATGTCCTAATATTGACCCGTTTTAATCAAATGCTAAAAATAGAGAAGCTCCAGAACACCAAATTCTTTCCTAGGGAAAGAATTTGGTTGGTTCTGTTGCTTTGCTATTTTCAGCGCCGTGGTGGAGATTTACAGGTAGGGCTCAGGTAAGTGTGCAATTGTGTGGTTGTTAGGATTAGGGCGTGGGTTAGGTGAGTTAGGGTTAGGGCGCGGGTTAGCTGAATTAGGTTTAGGGATGGGTTAAGTGAGTTAGGGTTAGGGTGCGGGTTAGGTGAGTGTGCGATAGTGACAGACCTTAGGGTTAGGGTTTGGATTAAGGTAAGTGGATAGATAGTAGTGTATGTATAGTTTAGTGTAGGGTTAGTTGTAGGATTATAAGAGTATGTGTGTGTATTGATGTTTTTTAGGTGTGCTTGTGTTGTGTGTATGTGTTTTGGAATAGCAAATGTTTTCCCAAGGAAAACATTCGCTGTTCTGAATGTTCGATATTATGTGGTTTAGATATTTTAGGTTCGATGAAATAGCATTCGCTATTTTCATCTTTCAATAAAGTGATATAAACGTAAAACTGCTTGCAGCCAGCTCAATTCCGACAGGCTGACAGAGTTGACGTCATCATGCACATGATGACGTCAGCTCCAAAAGCGCAAAAGAAAATAAAAAAAAAAATCGGGAATGAAGGGGTGCCAATCAGGAATCGTGGCACCCCATTATTTGGACTCCAAAACTCTGTAAAAAATGAGTAATTTGGTGCAGTTGGGAGGTATGCTAGTAACTATGTACCCGTCCGTTATTTGCCATTAATTCCCTATTGCGATATTACTAGCTTATCATTTTTTAATGTAATATAGGCAATTTATTCCTCAAGGGCAACAGGCACTTTGTAGATGAAACAATGAAATATAAAGTTGTCTGTTAGTAGCAACCTTTTCATTAGTTACAGATCTTTTTAATGTGGATTTCTTTAGATGACTTTTACTTCTGCAGAGATTGTGCATATTTACTGATACTGGTGGATTATAGAAGTCTGAGTAGACGTTTATGATGGAAATGTTCTCAACTGGGCAGTTTTGTCATTATTAGTACATGCATTTTGTTTCATTGTTTACTGGAAAAAAGTTCAAAACAATAAATTAAAAACACCCTCTAACAACTGTCTGTATTATACAAGGAATATAATTTAATGCAATCAGGAAGGAGCATCACAGAACACATGTATGTTTTGTGTGCAAGGGGCCTATCATTTGAAAATAGCCCAAAGTTAGTCTTTATCTGCCACTACCCAAATGTATTTTCTTTGAATGTGGGTTTCAATGATGTTTCAATGAATATGCGTTCCAAGGGCAGAGACGTTTTAATGCTGTCTGTTTTCACTGTGAGACTGCATTGCTTTGTTTAGCAGATGTCTTAGTGTTTGTGCTGTAAAATGCAAAATAAAACTTTCAAATGAAGTCCAAATCATTGTAGAAGTAAAGCAGTATGCACATTAGTGTTTATGGTAAATGGAGTGAAATAGCCAATTAATGGTTCATTGTAATGGCTGCAGTGGGGAGGCTCCATTCATCCATGATTTTGTAAGGGGGAAGGGCGGCAAACTCAAAGACAGCTCCAGCTGAACTATACCTCTCAACTGTCCAGATTTTCACAGAATGAATAGAATTTTACTTCTTATTTTTGGTTTGTTCCTCATAACATTTGTGGTTTTCTGGCAAATCATTTTGGAATTAAGTCACTAAATAATGACAGACACTGAGTTTCAGACTTCATAACCTTCAGAAAAATGCATGCTAAAGCAAGACCTGTTATTCTATCAACTGTCTCGGTTTATACAAGAGCAATTTTTAGTACTGTTTATATATTCCCCCAATATATTTGACCTTGTCCAAATTTCCTGCATTAACAGGTTGAGAGGTATGTGAAAATAAATTGCTTTATAGAATTAGGCATATCCAAACCTCTCAACCGTTCCCGATTTTGGCTCAAAATGTTGCTCTTCCCCTAATAATCCCTCCACAAAATGGCAATTTTGGAAGAAAACGTGGAGGGTTTACAATTAATAAATAACTGTAATAATCAGAGTTATAGATTACTTTTATTTCAGAAATGCATGTAGATTCTTTTATTTTGTCAGCTGCTCAAGTTAGCAGTACTAATATTAAAAAAGTGTCCCTTCTTTGACAGGTTCCCAGCTGTATTGTGTGGCTATTTTATATTTTTGCATCACATTTTTGGTCCATTTTTCATAAAATTGTGTTTTATCTGGCAGATTAGTGGCAAATCATTAAAGACTGAAGTTAGAAAATAATGACAGACATTTGAGTTTCAGATTTCATACCCTTCAGAAAATTCATACTAATGCAAGACCTACTATTCTATTATCTTTCTAAGTTTATAAGAGCAATATTTAAAAATTGCCCTTACTTTTGGGCCTTTGTCCCACTTCTATGTATGGCTTTGTCCAGATTTCTTGCTCTGAGGTTGAGAAGTATGACAAATATGTCAGGGCCATCACAGTCAGCCAGAGACATTTCAAATTGTGACATACTTGTTGCACCCCACTCCCCCATGTAGTGACTCTGGATGTGTCCAAGCAAGGCAAGAAGCAGTTATGCAGTGTAAATGTGCAGAGTATCCCCCATCCATGGTAGACACAAGTACTACAGTGGTTTTTCATCTGTCCTTGATTTTTCAGAATGTTCTGGTTTCTGTCATATTTTTACACTGTTGATTTATGTTTATTATTATTATTCAGAAAGTGCATGTTGCTTTGTGTTTAAGTAGCAGTGCTTTAATGGCCATCAGGTAAGCTTGTCTGACATTGTAAGATGCAAGTAAGCTTTAATAAGCATACTGTAAAAGAACTGCCAACATTGAAAGCCTTTCTGTTGTTGCCATCCAGAGAACACTTACATAACTAGATAACATATAAGCCATGGGTATTGAAATGCATATGACAGTATTTGTAATAAAGGACAGGATTACAGTATTTTCAGAAGCTCATTACATTTGTTGGAGACTTGCAGTCATCTTTGCAGGCTTTACCTGTAAACTAAATAGAATGCCAGTCTATCATATGTGGTCCATAACCTGTGCAGTAATCCTTTAAGCAATTTATCTTGAGCTTGTTTCTTGTTTGCTATTCATTTTTTACTTTGATCATGTTTTCCCCATAAAACAAGTAGATAGTGGTTGTCAGGTAGCAGGTCTTTTTTGGCTAAGAAACATTTTTATAAGTGGGGGTATCACAAAGATTGCTACTTTCAGCATGTTACTTGGTACTTTAGTAAAGATGAATATAAATTATAATTAGAACTGCAGTGCAAGGAAAAGTGGTTTGAGCTGAGTGCTACTTGTTTTTCTTATACTTGATTCTGACTGGCATTCCAGTGATGTATTTAAAAAGTAATTTATTTTTTCATGCCTCACAACCTTTTTGTTTCCATCCAGATATTAAGCAAGCTGTCATGCAGCCAATGCATTGAAATATTTTTTTTTCTTCTGCACTTAATTTTGTCTTGATTGGACTCTCTTAATGATAGTGTGGCACCCAGGGCAGCGTATTTAATTAAAGTTACAGTTTTTGTGGTTTTGAGCATAGCCCCTCCCCTTTCTAGTTGGCCACACCCCTTCCATTTGACCCCACCCGTTCAGCTTTCTCCTGCAGCCCCCCTTTGATTTGAAGTCACCAGCCACCACTGCCTGACACCCTTACTTCATGGTAAAGCTGTCACTGGCCCAGAGGAAGGACATCACAATGGGATTTTTCCAGATGGAGAGGATGTAGGATTTCATTATGGCTCTGTTTATAAGAATGGAGATGGGGAGGTAATACTGTTTGCAGCTATTTTGAGGTATTCACCTGGAAGGTTATCATCTAAAATGGAGCACGCTGTAAGTTTGCTAAGATGTATATGTGTATATGTATATATATGTATATATATATATATATATATATATATATATATATATATATATATATATACATATATATATATATATAGTTTGCTTTTCCTGGTATTGTTTTCTTGTAATTTGTATTGCTTTAATACTTTCTTCTGTTTTGTATATTGTGGTGTGTTTTCATTTCACTGTGTTTTAATAGTATTCTGTTTTCTGTTGCATATTTAAACTAGGAAAGAAATCAGAGCTGTGTCTCTTGTGAGTCACAAGTAAATTTAATTTTCCCCACCTACACACTGTCATGTTTTTAAACTCATTGTTTCATCCCTTATGTTAATTCAATCTCATAATTCCTTAAATCTAATCTTTCACTGATTATTATCAGTAGGCTGAAAATTATCATTTTGCGAAAGTACTCCCCTTCAGCTTTTTAAATTTATTGACCCTTCCACTGTATTCCATAGAACTTTCAAATATTAGCTAAAACATTGTCCTCTCATATTGTCTCTTTTTAGGCAATGCCAAACTGAAAATACATCCAAGATAGCAAATCAGAACCAAGAAAATGTAAAGGTGTTACTGCTCAGTGTTAGGAGTTTAACCAATGAACTCCACTCTCTACAAGCTCTCCTCACCCTGGAGAATGCTGACGTCTATGCAATCACTGAGACATGGTTTAATGCTGCGGAGAGCACAGCGGCAGTGCAAGGCTGTAATGCCTTCCACATATTTAAATCAGTTACTACACAGGCAGAGACTAAAAGTTGAGGTGTCTCAATTTACATAAAAAATAAATATACCTGAAGGACGGTCAAGTAGGACAATGCACTTGAGCTTCTCCACATTCAAATCACCAGAGGCAAAATCCTATACCACTTCCTAGCAAGCTGTAGGTTCCCCTCTATGACCCAAGAAAACCATAACACTTATTTAAGCTTACTGGAAACACTCACCATCCAACCCAATACCATATTCACTGGCGACTTAATTACCCAACTATTAATTGGGAATCAAACACGACACGGACCGTGGAGGCACAGAGATTCCAGGATTTTGTAAGCACAAACTCATTGGACCAGATTGTCAATACGCTGACAAGGGAAGCAAGCATACTGGATCCAGTCATCATTAATATGGGAGAGGGCTGCACACCACTAGTGTAATGTCCTCTCTGGTGAGATCATACCACAAAATGGTCTATTTTTAAGTAAAAATAAAACCCAGAACCCCAACTAACCCTTGAATGTTCAGGGACTACGCAAAGGCTATGTTCCTACTATTACATGATAACCTAACACAATTTAAATTCCCTTAAACAATGAGGGCACTGCTGCCTGTGTAGAACTGTTAACAAAAACCCTATACAAGCATGTTATTAGCTGCATAGAGGCAGCTGTACCTACCAGGAATTAGTACATAACTAATTAAAAAAAAACAAGCCACCCTGGTGGAATAGGCTTTGTAATAGAAGGAAGAAATAATGGCAAAAATTAGGAGACATACCACTCATAAGGATAAAAGCACACCCATCAAACTAAACAAACAACTCAGAGGACACATAAAGTCTACCAAAGCCAAATATGAGGTAGATTTGACCTCCCAAGCCAAGGACAACCACAAGGCATTCTTGCAACTCAAAGGCAATACATAACTGTGAGCAGAATTCATTGTTAATGGAGCCACCTGTACTGAGCCAGAAGATATGGCAAACCTACTAGCAGACAAATTCAGTTCTAACTTTAACCCTCTCTCCCCCGCCCAGCTCCCCTCAGGAAATACCATCAAATATAACTCCTCCAACTATCACTAGGAAGTAGGCCTCCAATGTTCTCTCAAAGGCCAAAAACACTGGATCAATAGGCCCCTGATAGTATCTCAGGCTGCCTTCTAAATAGTATGAAACATGACTTAGGCCCTCTGGAATCATTATTTAACTACAGCATTGGTACCTCATGAATGGAGAAGAGCAACCATCATCCTTCTGCACAAAGGCAGGCCATCTACAGACCCTGAAAACTACAGAGCCACATGTCCCACTGTTCTCATATGTAAAGCCATGGAAAGAATTATCACGGAAATGATCAATAATGAAATAGGAAAATTCCAGACACTGGACCCAACCCAGTTTGATTTTGTCAAGGGCAGGTCATGCCTACTCGATCTGGTGGACTTCTTTGAGAAGGTCACCAAAGCAATGGATCAGGGCAAAACAGTTCACACTGCCTACCTTGGCCTGGCCAAGACATTTGACACAGTACCCTATTCTAACATTGTTGAAAAACTCAAAAGGTTATGTATAAATCCTTATGTCACCTGGTGGATAGCCAGCTGTCTCAGAGACATGACCCAGGAGGTTAGAACTGGGGAGTCTACCTCTACAAAGAGGCCAGTTACCAGTGGAGTCCCTCAAGGATCAGTCTCGGGATTGCTGCTTTTTGGCATCTACTTCTCTGAAGTCAAGGCCAACATCAAGGGCCTCTGGCTGACCAAATTTGCAGATGATTGCAAATTAGGAGTAATCCTAGAATCCCCTCCCCCACTAACACTAATGCTGTCCAAGAAGGGCTGACACAGACAAATAATTTGTGTCAGAGACATGGACTAAAACTAAATGCCAAGAAATGCATAATAGCATCCTTCAGGATGTCAGCCACCCCTGGTAACTGTTATATTGATAATACACCCTTAAGAGTAGACCCAGTAATCAGGGACTTGGGGACACGCATAGATGGTAATGTAGCAATTGATATTCATGTGTCTAAGGTAGTGAGAAAATCATTTTATGTTGCACAACTTATAAACATAAAATACAAAGATATGACATCTAAATCCTAGGTAACTGTTCCACTCTATTCAGCATTCCTCAGCCCTATCATTGAGTACAATGCCCCCTTTGGTATGTACCTAACCAGGCACATCCAATAATTGAATGTCCACAAAGGTTCCTCATTAAAAGAATACAAGGTATAACTGACATGCTACGTGCAGACTGTCTCAAAGCCTTATTCCTGTATTCTGTCTCCTACATGCTGTTGAGGGGAGATATATGCCCTGCATACAAGGAATCAACGTTCTCTACTCTAATGGGTCTCTTGCATATCTGCAAAACAAACAGCAAAATAATTATCTGTTCTAAAAAACTTAAACCTTGTCTGTGGTATAAATAGGACCTCCTAGAGAGACAATCATGTATTCCAGAGACTACCCCTTCTCTGGAACAGGTGTTCCTGTCCAACTGAAGCAGAGTTCTTCCCTAACCCAATTCAAGTACAACTTGGACAAATGGATGGGAACAGAAAATCCATCCCTGGTTTGGCACCTGTGTGTCTAATGGATGCAGGCAGCCTGTAAATGTTTCATCTCCCAAGCCCCTGTTTACACTTACCAAGGGTACCAGAACTTGTCTGAGATTTGGGATACATGGCTAAGCATAAAAAGGCCCTAGTGGTCATTAGCCTAGTACATGCCTATGAAACTATTTCTATTTTGGGAGTCTTTGGTAAGTGTGACTATGATATTAGTGAAATGTGACTTGAATTTTGTGGTACTTTTAAGTGGTGTACTGTTGGGAGAGTGATTGGGGTTGTATTTTTGGCCAGGATGTAATATTTCATTAATAGCTGACCAAAAGTTTTTGGGATTTTAAATGTTGTTATCTTAAATATTGTTATAATAAGCATTTTTGTCTGTTTGTATTGGTTTCACATTTTTTGTCTGGTTGCAGCGTTCTGTAAAATGTTCATGTTGTTGTGGGATTTTATATTTTTGCCACTGATTACAAGCTCTGTCCTTGTCATACATACAGATCCTACTAGTTTTGAAAAGCCACTTTGAATTGTTTGTTTTTATTCCCTTATTTCTAGGGGGTGTAAGGTTGTTCAGAATATTTAAGAAGATTGATTTAAATTTGTTGACTGCGTCATCCAAGGGGAGGTGCTTTAGCATGTTCCAGTTTATTGATGAGAGGATAGTAATAAGTGTCCCGGTTGTAATTGCTTATGTTGCAAGTATTTTTGTACATTTGCTGTTTTGGTGAGTGAGTTATGAGTTTAGTGCACAGGTTCAGAGGTGGTCACTTGAAGGGTCTGACAGTGTACCTGATGAGATGAATTTGCAGGGATTTGATACTAGTATCCTGTCTAATAAGGAGCTTGTTGATTTTTTATAGTATGTTAGGGTGTTAATGATTTGTCATATAGGTTTGTGCTTATTTTGGGGGAATTTATATTGAAGTTTAACTAGTTGATATTTATATTGCCTGGCAGTTATTTTTCTTGTGGAATGTTAGTTGCTTGCCAGTCTAGGATTTCTTCGGCACCTGGGGGGAATGTAGAGTATGACAATGCATATTTGTTTATGCTTTTTTAGTTTCTGAAAACTGATGATAAGTTCTAATTTCCATTTTCTATCAATTGCTTTTTTGGCAGCCAAAAGAAATAAACTTAATAAGGCCTTACTATGTCTTGGCAATTCAGACCCCATGTCCCAGCTCAAAAGTATAATTTCCTTAGTAACAGCCATTTGCTCTACCAATATTTCTCACAAAATATTCTGCAAGGAAGTTTTAAAATCTGTCAGCTCATTAAACTTCCAAAAAACATGTTCCCAGTCATCTATTTCTTCCCCATCATACTTCCAACATTTGCTGTCAACCTGAGGAAGAATTATTTGAAGTTTGCTTAGGGTGTAAAATACCTATATAAACACTTCCAAGCAAAAATCTTACACTTTCTGGACTTGGTTGCATGCTTGGAAGGTTCCCTATTACGTTGTCGAACTTTAAACGTTTGAACGCTATATTGTCGAAACCATATGTTCGAACTTTTAAAAGTTTGAATGTGTTAAAGGAGATCTCTATTCAGTGTGGAAATTGAAGATTTCCCTTTACTGCACTGTAGTGCGGTCTTGGAGTTGGTATATTTAAAGATTGAGGGTGTGGGGGTGAAGGGGTGCTTTAAAAGTTCGAACATATGGCTTCGACCATATAGCGTTTGAACATTTAAAGTTTTGATAACTTAATATTAACCCGCTTGGAAGCCATACATATGTCCTCCCACTGTTCCCTTGTAAATTGTTTTTCCAGTCTCTCTTCCCAATTTTTTCTAACCTCCTCTGATTTATTCTTATATAATTATCATGTAATATTTTATATGCCATATTAATTATCTCCTTTTTAACTGCAACTTCTTTCTAGATTTGATTAGAAACTCTACCAGAGCAGGTCTTTCACTTAGGACCCACTGTGCCTTTTTCTTTGCTTATACTCTGATATCAGTCCCTAGTAAGGAAATTAGTCTAACCTCTATCCCACTCTATTACCATTCTCTCTTATTTGCTCCCAATACCATGGTTCCTTTGCGAGTTTTCTCTAGTAAATTCCTGCCCCCTCTTGCCTATTTTCTATACCACTACTTGCAGTCATCCCTATTGGTAAAATCTTATTTCTCCATTTTCGTGTTGGCTTAGTTTTTGGAACACTTTTTTGCAACTTTACGAATATAATATTCTGTATGGTTATTATTCTCCTTAAGGATCTGGATCCAAAATAAACTGTCTCCTTATTTTTTACCCCCCTCCCCATCTTCATCTTTTTCCACTTTGAATTATAACCTTAACTGTGTAGTTCTAAATTATCCCTTCAAATCAGGCAAACCCAAACCTCCTTGTTCTATTAGGAGAATCAACTTATCCACTTAATTCTTGCTCTCTTTCCCTCCCAGATAAACTCTTTCAAGTCTTTATTAGTTATTGTCCACAACGGTTCCTCTGGTTGATAAAACTGTGTCTGACTTACATAAACCTACAGGGACTAAAACATTTTCTTTGCTTTTATCTTACTATCCATATACTTAAAAAAGAGCTTTCATTTTCTCAGTTTTTGTATTATCTTTTAATCTCTTCCCAGATTTTCTTAGCTGCCATAACAGAAGCCTTTTTAATCCACGCTCCTAAATACGTCTTCTTATCGTGTCCCCATAAATATGGGTATTGGTCAACCAATTTGTGTGCACGTAAATAATTTATGGCTATAGTCTTTGCTTTATCATCATTAACTTTATATCTCAAAAAAACTTGAAACCATCTCAAACGTTCCACAACACTGAGATGTCCCTTTCTGGATTTATCAAGTGCAAAATGTGTCCCTATTATTTCATAGAACAGCCACATTGTTGAATGGCATTTCATCAGAAATGCCATTCATTTAATCGTTCTGACTGAGATTGTGCTATGATTGGGATCAGGAAATTTGTCCTTTCCCCACTGTATTACAATCTCAGAGTTGGTATATATAATTAGCGGAGATGTGGGGGGTTCGATGAATGGCATTTCTGATTAAATGCCATTTGACTGTTTGGCCATTTGATGAAATAATATGGACCTGTACAACCTGTACAAAATATTATCATGTGTAAATAAAGCAAACATTTCTTGACTAATATGTGAAATATATCCTTGAATTTCTGAGTCCCTTATTTTCTTTCCCAATGGTTCTAAATATAAAGCAAAAAAGGCAGGGGGTGGACACCCCTGTCCAGTTCCTCTGTTCAAATGCAACTTATTAGACAGTTACCATCTCACTTTCAATTCTTGCCTCCGATCCTTCTTATACTCTTCTAATTAACCTTATTATTGTATCAGGGAATCCAAAAGCATCTATTGCCCTACTCATAAAATCCCAGTTTACTCTGTTGAATGCTTTATCTGCATCAAGACTTACCAACAACAGCAGATTTTCTTACATGCTCCTTACCTCTGGATCATCCTTGTTCTATTAATATTGTCAAACACTCCACTCCAAAAAACACATTGATCCTTAGCTATCACGTTTGGCAACACCTTCAACATTCTTACAGCTAGTATAGACATAAACAATTTACAGTCATTGTTTAAAGTTGAAATTGGTTTATATAAAGTTGAGTCTGATGGATCTTTACCCCCTTTGAGTAGTACACCCACCACAGCTCTCTTCTAAGATGCTGCTGCTTTTGCTGTTTTTAAAATACTGTTAAACAAAATCCTGCAGATCTTTATCACTTTCTTCCATCCTTACTTCCAAGCTTCCACAAGAATACTATATGTTCCTGGAGGCTGTCCTGAAGATTGATTATACATCACCATTTTTGTTATATGATACCCTTTTGACTACTAACATCAGCAAAGATATTAACTATTTTACCAGTGGTGATTAAGTCATGGTTCCCTATTTTAAAAGTGTAATTTCCTTAGATAGATCCATCTGATTTCCTGTAATTGTATTTAAATAATTTTGCAGATCCTGTTGGAGACCTCATATTTCCACATAGTCGTAAACAATGGTTCCATGTCCCCTTTCTCCCACATCACATCTCTAACACCTATCATCAGTTGTCTGAAACATTTTCCCCAAGTCTAACTGGCATAGAGAAATATTTGTGCAAGTACTTCCAGCCAAATATTCTGAATTTCCTAGATTTGATACCTGCTTGAGGACTATACATATGTCCTTCCACTGAGTTAGGGTATATTCCTTACATAGAATATTTCCCCATAAAGTCTTTAGACCTTTATATGCTCTAGTGATTAGCTTTGTTTTGTTTTCCTGCTCTTTCCTTGCCTCCAATAATGATTCTTCTATTTGTGGGACACTCTGTGATGCTATTTGGTGTGTCCTATATTGCCTTGCCTCTTCGAGGAGACCCACCATATAAAGCAAATATTCTCTGTCTCTTAGGTCAAAAACGTGTTTTGCTTCTTCCCATCACATTTCCCTGTCTTCTTTCAGTATTTGTTCCCATAATCCTGCACTGATTCTTTTCTTCCAAATTTTCACTGCCAAATCCCTTTGAGGATTTTTCTTCTTTTCCTGCTCATTTCCATTTGGAAGTATCGTCTTCCACTTCCACTTTTCTATCCTGTTTTGTTTGAATAAGTTTGTTATGGAGCAAATAGTATATTTATGGAAGTATTGTTTCTTAAGGGTTTTTTTCTAGTGTCCTTGAAGCCTCTAAAGGATCCCCCATCTCCAGTATCCCTTGTCTTTCCAACCACAACCCTTTCTGTTTAGGTAGATGGTAACCAACTTGTATCAAATGAAAGAGACAAGGTTGTATTGCTCTATAATATTCCTTCAAGTTGGGCATTCTCAATCCTCCCTGGTCAACTAACATAGACAATCTATTCTACTTTACTCTCCCTCTCTTAGCATCTCAGATAAACCCATTTAATTCTCTATCTAATTTTTCCAAATCTCATCTTTAGGTTGATAAAATTATATTTACCCGACATATAAAATGAGAGGTACTAAAACTATCATTATTGCTCATATTTTACTGTCTAGATCTATCCATATAATTTTCCATTTTTTTACTTTAAATATCATCTTATGTAGCATCTCCTGATCTCTTGAAACATTTCCTGGGCTGCTTTGTCTACCTTCTGTTTCAGCCATACTCCCAAATATTTAGTGTTTTTGTGCCCCCACAGAAAGGGGTGGCTCTGTATTAATTTGAAGGTAGAAGTATAGTTCATAGTCATGGCTTTTGTCTTCCATCTTATTTATCTTGTAGCTTGTGAGCCTGTTACACCTACACAATACCTCAAAGAGCTTCTCTAAGTCTTGATCGAGGTGTGTTATCATCATCAACAACAACCTTTTTCCCATTTTCTGTATGGGGTCGGGTTTTGTGTTAACTGCCACCATCTCTCTTGATTCAATGCCACCTGACAATTATGCCTGAGGGTTGCAGTTCTTTCCTCACACAATCCATCTATTTGCTGGATGCCCTTATTTCCTTTTGCCTTTGTCCAGTCTGCCCCAAATCTTCTTCACCAGGCTGCCTTTTGCATTTCTGCACATGTGCCCGAACCACTATAATCTATTCTGTTTGTCCTTCTCTGCAATTGGAGCTACTTTGGCTTCTGTTCTTATGTCCTCATTTTTTTTGTCTGTCCCACAGTGCACATCCTACCACCCATCTCAGGCACTTCATCTACATCACCTCTAGCTTCATCATCTGCTCTGCCCATACTGTCTATGTTTCTGTACCATACAGTAGTACTGGTCACACCATTGTTTTGCACACTGTACCTATCAGCTTCTTTGGCATTCTTCCCCTGATAATTTGTGCAAGTTGGCTAAAGACCTTCTGATTATAGCTTTGATCACCTCATTCAGACTTCCCTTCTCCTCAACCACCTCTCCTAGATACTTGAAGCTGTTAATCTGTTCCACTATTTTCCCTTCTATCTCATTTCACAGCTACTTCTGATTTCCCCAGTTGCTGCCATTACAACTGTCTTATCTGCATTCAGTCTCATCCCATCCTCCTTGCTTCTTTGAGGAGACCCTTATAGACAGTTATATAGAGCATTATATCATTTGCAAATAAAGATACTTTTCATTAGTATCACCCATTGATATCCTGTATTTCAGAATTTCATATTTATTTGGCCAATGGTTCTAAATACAGTGCAAACAGAAGATGATAAAGCAGGCATCCCTGCCTAGTGCCCACTCAAATTTAAAAGCCTGTGATACTATTCCACCACGTTTAAGTTTTGGAGTACCGCATTTGTAAATTTTTATTCTTATGTTTGTCCACACTTGAGGGAAAGTGAAAGCTTCCAGGACAACTTTTACCCTATCAAAGAATTTTTCAGCATTCTATTAACATTAGTCTTTGTGATTTATCATTGCATCCCTCTGTAGCATTAGTAGCTTATTGAAATTATCAGATGTCTTCCACCCCTTTATAAAGCCACATTGGTCTAAATTTATTAGAGTATGCAGTAGCTTGGCCAGTCTACTATCCATAATTTCCATAAACATCTTATGGTTGAGACTTGAGATGGGCCTGTAAGAACCTGGGTCTGTTTCATCACTTCCCACTTCCCTGTTTGAGTAGAATCATAATTATGGAGTTTTGCCATGATTTTGGTGTTCCTTCTTCCTTCATTATCCCATTAAACAAATTCCTCCATATTTTAATAACACCCTATATGAATTTCCATACCTCAATACCGATACCTTCTTGTCCTAGTGTTTTCCCTACATTTTGGGTTCTAATGGAATCCCTAATCTTCTCTACACATATTTCTTTCATAACGCTTTGTCCCCCTTCATTTAGCAGTCTAGGTAGGTTTAATTTCTTCAGGTAATCTATCATCTCTAGACTGCTATCCTCCTCACCTATTTCTTGTTAATACAATGATGTAGCCCTCCGGATGAGACATTAAACCTAGAACCCATCTACTTGAGTTGGTGGTCCTCAGGTGGATGTAAAAGATCTTATGGCACCTATCAAAAAGAGTGGGTTGCTTTATTGTATTAACACTTTTGCATCTTTATTTCATTATGTACACATTCATTATATTTACATGTTATATCACACATTTTATGCAATACAAAAAACACTTTACATGTTTATTTTCCTAAATAAACATAAATCCCATTAATCCCAAACCCTTTTCACTATAACTGTTTCTTTATATCACATATAAACCCAGTTCGGGTTTGTGAAAGGCAGATCATGCCTCCTGAACCTGATCGACTTCTTTGAGGCAGTCACCAAAGCCGTCGATGAGGGTAAGGTGGTTCACACAGCCTATCTTGACCTCGCCAAGGCTTTCGACACCATCCCCCATTCTGGAATTATAGCTAAACTCACTAAACTAGGTATAAATCCCTACGTCACAAGATGGGTTGCCAACTGGCTCACTGACAGAACCCACACTGTAAAAGTTGCAGACTCCAAATCTGACCTCAAAGCAGTGACAAGTGGAGTACCACAGGGTTCTGTCCTGGGACCTCTCCTGTTTGGTATCTACTTCTCTGAAGTACAGGCTAACACAGAAGGCCTCTGGCTAATGAAGTTCACAAATGACTGCAAACTAGGAGCAATAGTCAAGTCTCCAAATGATGTGGACATCCTACAGAAGGGCCTCGCTGAGAACGATGCCTGGTGTCAGAGCCATGGCCTCAAGCTCAATGCCAAAAAGTGCAGTGTCATCCTCTTTGGTAAAAACTCTGTACCCATGAACTACCACATAGGCAGCAATCTACTTAACACCAAATGCGTGATAAGAGACCTTGGGACCCAGGTGGACAGTAGTCTCTCCTTTGATAGTCACATCGCCACAGTAGTCAGGAAGTCCTTCTATGTAGCACACCTCATCATAAAAGGGTTCTCATCCAGGAAAAAAGAGGTCATTGTTCCCCTCTACTCGTCACTCATTAGACCCATTATAGAGTACAACGCCCCTTTTGGAATGTACCTTACAAGACATCTGCAGCAGCTAGAAAGGCCACAGAAGTACCTCACAAAGAGGATTACTAGCCTCAAATAAATGCCCTACACTGACCGCCTCAAAAAACTCCAGCTTTACTCCGTAGCATATCGCCTACTCCGAGGTGATCTCTGCCTAACATATAAAGCTATGTCAAACCCAGAGCTGTTGGACATGCTACACCTAAAGAAATCCCAATCCCTCTGAGCTACATGCTCTAGGGACCTAAACCTTGTCACCACAATAAACAGGACATGCTGGAGGGATAGATTCCTGTCCCAGAGACTTCTATACTCTGGAAAAAGCTACCCATCTATGTCAAGCAAAGTTCTGCATTAGTACTCTTCAAGAAAAATCTTGATGAGTGGATGGGAAATAGGATATACGCCCCGGAGATCACTTCTGTGTCTCTGCTGGACAGTGGCACAGGAACTTTTTGGGTGGCGTAAGCTATGGAACCTTGCTGGCTAGGCTTACGTAGGCCCTTGGGCCGATAGCCTAGTACCTACCTATGAACCTATATTATTTTCTTGTCATCTTTTCTTTTGTTATACAACAATTCTTCACATCTTCTTTTCCATGAACACCAAAAAGCAATGAAAAAATGTTATCCCACTTTTCATGTTTTCAATCCCAACCTTATATTTCCCATGTTTTCCGGTCATAAACATCTTTGAATAATATCCAAAAACCTTAATTTTTCTTACACTCCAAAAATGTTGTGATGTCTCTTCAGTATTACAAACTATTACACATTATTTGATCTATAATTTTATATTTCATGTTTCACCTGTCCTCTTTCCCTGTGTTCATTGCTACAATTTATATGCGTGTTCCTATTCAAATGTTGGAACTATTTACACATTATATAAAAGTTTATACAGTGCAGAGTATTGTGGAAACCTGTTTTAGGCATAGTGAATGAAAGTTATGTAAATGATCCGTAAGGGTATATAGACTGCATTATAAATAAACAGTTAGGGTAAGTGTGTGTGTATTGAATAGGGACACACATATGAATTGTAGCAATGAACACAGGGAAAGAGGACAGGTGAAACATGGTAACGTACAGCAGGTGAGGGCATGTCAATGAAGACAGTTTTAGCATAAACACTAATCACATATTGACATGATACAATATGGACTGCCCAGTGAATGTATTTTATGTGACTGTCACACAAGGTGACATGATAATGGAGAAGATTTTTTGTGACATAAGCATCCTGACGAACAACATCCAAACGAAATCCAAGGCATGTTAATGGTTTTGGAGGAAGCATTTTACATCCAAAATATAACACTTAAAATATCCAGGTATTTACTTTATTTTTTGGTCCCTTACTCCTAAAATGTTTGGTTTGTTGCCAGTCATTGGAGACTGAAGTTACTAAATAATGGCATACATTTCAATATCAGACTATTATTTTCTCCAACAAATTCAAACTAACACAAATCCTTTTAATTAAGTAAGTTTGTACTTTTATAAGAGTAGTAATTAAAATATATTCCTATTTTTGAGCCTTTGTTTCCTCTTTATTTTAGACTTTATCTAGATTTCTTCAGCTCAAAGGTCCAGAGGTATGCAAACCTCTTTACTGTCACTCTCAATCAATCTTCATGCACATCTCTGTTTCAGAAAATGTATGCTAACACAAATCCTAATAATCAAGTAAAGGATGTTCTTATTTTGAGCCTTTGTCCCCCATTTATTTTATTTAGTTTTATCCAGATATTTTGAGCTAAGAGTCAACAGAGTGTACCTTTCAACTGTCCGGATTTTTGGTTCATACGTTTGGTCCCATCCTCATAAAATGTGTAGTTTTCTGACAAATCACTGGAGATTTAAGTCATTAAATAATGACAGACATTTGAGTTTCAGACTTCATATCCTTCAGATAATACATGCTACTGGAAATCCTGTTGTTCTAGCAACTTTTTAAGTTTATAAGAGAAATATTTAAAATCTGTCCTTAGTTTTGGTCATTTGTCCCTCATTATTTGTGGCTCTGTCCAGATTTCTTGTGCAGTGAGGTTGAGATGTATGGGCAAGAGGTACGCAAGCTTTTACCTGATGCTGTTGCTGCCTGGAACCACTCTCACTCTTCACTCTCTCTCTTTCACACACACACACATTTTCGGTTTCATTTATTTTACACTCGCTAAACAGCAACAGCACTGCTTAGCGAGTATAAGATAATGGCTCAATCAATCTCAGTCTCATACATGCATACACTTGCACACAGACATAAATACATACACACAAATTTTTTTATTTTAATTTTTTTGTTTATTATGTTACACTCACTAAACAGCAAAAGCACTGCGTAGCGAGTGTAAAATAATGGCTCAGTCGATCTGGCTTTCACTCATATTCACCCATACACTTATAGACACACACACTTTTAATTTTCATTTTTTTCTTTTACATTTTACACTTGCTAAACAGCAGAAGCAATGCTTAGCAAGCATAAAATAATGGCAGCTGTTAGGCCTTTCCAGTTCAAGCTCCACTGTGGCTTGATATGCTACCATGAAGCAGCGGACTCGTTTTTCAGCGGGCATTACCTGTACATTAATACCCTCCTGGAGAATGTTCATTCTGCAATCAGGCTGCTGACGTACAGTTTGCCCATTTTCTAAGCAAGCAATAATGCCCTCCAGAGTCTGTTATTGTGGAATAACACCCGCCCAGGTGTGTTCTGAGGCTCGACCTTTACACCTCTGGAAGGGAGTTATTTCCACAATAACACACACCCTGGAGGGCATTATTGCACTTAGAGAATTGGCTGTCTGTAAAATTGTTGTGTTTTACTTACTTACTTATTTTTTGTTTATTACTATATATTTTTTATATATATATTTTTTATGTAAAATAGTTCCTCTGCCTAATGTTTCAAACTTGCTGTAGTATATGTTAATGGCATTGGAAGAAGCATTTTACATCCAAAATATAAAATTTAAAAAAATATTCAGGTATTTTCTGTATTTTTTGGTCCCTTACTCCTAAGAAGCTTGGTTTGTTGGCAGTCATTGGGGACTGAAGTTTCTAAATAATGACACACATTTGAGTTTCAGACTTTTATTTTCTTCAGAAAATTCATGCTAACATAAATCCTTTATTTATCACGTTTGTAATTTTATAAGAGTAATAATTAAAATTCCTTTCTATTCTTGAGCCTTCATTCCCCCTTTATTTTAGGCTTATCCAGTTATATTGTGCTAAGAGTCGAGAGCATACTTCTCAACTGAAAAAATTCAAATTTTTGGCTCATATGGTTAGTCCATTCCTCATAATATTTGTAGTGTTGTCTGAAATCACTGGGGATCAAATTCATTAATTTTGTGTTTCAGACTTCATATCCTTCAGAAAATAGATATTAATGTAAACAATGTTATTCTAGCAACTTTCTAAGTTTATAAGAGCAATATATAAAATCCGTCCCTGTATTTGGCCCTTTGTTTCCCCATTGTTTGTGGTTCTGTCCAGATTTCTTGTGTCTAGAGGTTGAGCGGTATAAAACAAAAGCTATACCAGAACCACAAGGCTAGTATGTATGCAAACTGTTTTATTTCGCAAGTAAAACTTTCACTACTGAAAGTTGCTTCTTCAGTCATAAAAACAGATATCTTAAGCAAATAAATACTCCTGTATATACATATGCACACACGTAACTAATGACGATGAGTGAGTTCATAAATTAACTAATAAACCAATTAACTGTTTAAATGCATTCACACAGAGAAAACGTTTATTCATCCAGTCAAAAAATGACACTTTTTATACACAAGCACATGGAAATTATAATGCTAAGGATTTAATATACATGACCAAATGCACTAAGTGGTGTCCTTCCTTCTATGCTACCTTTCATGAATGCATTCACTCATACAGGCAAACAGCAACATAAATGTACATACACACACACACACACACACACACACACACACACACACACACACACACACACACACACACACACACACACACACACACACACAAACACACACACACTTTTTTCTGTTTCATTTATTTTCGATCATGTCTCTCTCTTACTTTCGTACATGCATGCACTCTCAAACTCAGACATAAACACACACACACACTTTTTATTTTACTCTTTTTTATTTTACATTCACTAAAATGCAAAAGTGCTGCTTAGGGTGTATAAAATAATGGTGACCGTTAGTTTTTTTTTTCAGTCTTAGCTCCACGGTAGCTTGATATGCTGTCTTGAAATGGAGGACTTGTTTTTCAGCGGGCATCTCTAAGTATTTATTTATTTACATTTGTTGACCGTGAGAGTCCGACTGGACACATGTCCGTTTTCAGTGGAGGCCCAGGAAGAAAAGCACCACATTCAAATGTTACAGATAATTGTACACTTTGAGAAATATATCATTTACAAATTATAGCTTTAGTTACAGCTTAGTACATAATACTAGATTAAGACAAAAGTAGTACATCAGCTGTAGAAAAAAACTTGCAAGTTTAAACATAGATTATAGATGTTGTCATCAGTAGACAGCAGAAACATTTATGTTTGTGAGGTACATAACAGACATTGTCAATTGTTTCAATAAGAACTTTTTTATTGTATGGTAACTAGCTAGGTTATTAAGCTACTGTGTTAGGTATATTCACGGTAGTTAGTGGGGTGCTGAGAGAGGGAGTGGTGGGAGGAGTGGATGCTATTAGAGGATAAGTTGCAGGGGCATATTCTGAATGTTTTTAGGTGTGTTTTTAGTAAGGATTTGAAGTGGGTGCAAGATGTTACAGAGGTGATTGAGGGTGGGAGCAAGTTCCATAATTTGGCTATAGCGCAGGAGAATAATGCTTCTCCACCAGAGCTATTGGCTCTAGTGACCTGTAGGAGGTTTTTCTTGCTGGATCTTAGTGGTCTGGTGGTAAGATAGGGTTGGAGTAGATTTTGAAGGGATGGGACTTTTAGTGGTTGGTTTACTAGTTTGTGGGCGAGTGCGAGTTGGTACCATTAAAGGAGATGAGGGAGCTCTAACCAGACCAGTTCTGACAGTGAGTGACAGTGGTGACTATGGTAGGGTGCTCATGTGGCTCCTGTACTGCACTTTTAAACTGTGTATTACTGAATTGCCACCTACTTTTAACTGTTTTTAGCCATTTTAACTGTTTTGCTGTTTCACTATTTCAACTGTTTGCTGTTTGCTGAATCTAGACTGTTTGGCATTATCTGAGCACTAAAACCAGCCATCTTACATTAAGCTGGCCCTCTGCACCCTTGTGGCAGAAGAGTGTAGCAAGGGACCCATCTGATTTGGAGATTGTTGGAATAAGACTCAGTAGTGAGCATTTCCATTGGCCCACTTATTTGAAAATTGCTTAACTTGTTTTAAAAAAACTTCTCACAGTTGCTACATAAGCCTTGCATTTGCCCAGGTCTGTGCCTGTTTTAACACAGCTCCACAGAGTTTGGTGATCAGCCACTGCTCTACTGTCTTCATCTGAGCAATCCGAGTTATCTATTTGCACATAGCGCACCTTTGAGCAGCACTGCATAGTGGAGGTAACCACTGGCGGTTACAGATGCAAAGGCTAAAGTAGATTTATTTTCCCTTAGAAGCTGCCCGTACTCCAACTGAAGAGTCCCTTAAATTGCACTTAGCTGCTCAGAGAGCACCTCAGCTGGGCTTTCTACAGCAGTTGCCACTTTAACTGAAATATCCTAATCCCTAATAGACTTGTTCCCCTTGAGAGCCCCAATAGTATAGACCCAGCATTAAGTCCCCAATTAAACCACATCCTTCCTCATTAAAGTAAGCAAATCTACACCTAGTACTATGGATGGTCATTTCTCTTCTATTTCTCCTGCCAGCCTGATTGACATGGGTATCCTGAGGCAGTGTAGTAATTGCCTCATTTACACTGACAACCCACTACTCCTAAACCACTCAATCTCAATTTGTGAGAGATGCATACACACTAAGAATTTGGAATCCTTGCTCTCTCATTCACAGAACAGTGACACTGAACAGGTTGGTAGCCCACATACTACAACTCCTGCACAAACCACACTGTCAGCACATAAACCATCATACGTGGAGGTACTCACCAGAAATTTACAAACACCAGAGACCTCCAAAACACAAACATGCTACACCTAATACAGTACCTACTGTACTCAATGCACATAAAACCACAAGCACAAATGTCTCACTAAACAAGCCCTAAGGCAAAGCACATCTAAACCAAATATTTTTGGTCATAGATGACTCTATACTGCGACAAACATATGTCCCACTCACGATGCTGGATGCTGAAGGTTACAGTCAGCTGTCTACCTGGTGCCAGGATCCGCCAGATCACACACACACTCAAGTTTCTCCACAAGAACAATTATGACTGCGTCATAGTTCATATTGATGTGAATGAGTTGAGACATACCTCACTGGACTATAAAAAGAGAGACATGACTAAGCTCTCTGAATATGTGTCTCAGGCAGGTACGTCCCTAGCCTTGAGTAGCATACTACCTTCACCTAAGATGTTACCACAATATAAAGAAAAACTGATTAACTTCAACAATTGGCTTAGTTTCTGTTGTCACTCTAATGGGATCCAGTACCTGTCATCCTGGATTTCAGTTACTGTCTAAGCCTCTTGCCTCCCCCCCCCCCCCATACTACCTTTTTAGGCAATGTCACAGCAACAAAATTCCCAACATAAAAATATCTTCAAAAAGCAACCTCAAAGTTATGCTGCTAAATGCTAAGAATCTAAACCTAAAGCTGCACACCCTCACCTTAGAAGATGCTGACATCTGTGCAGTCACAGAGACTTGGTTTAAGACCATGGAAAGCACCCTGGCTATACTGGGTTATAATGCCTTTCACACATTCAGACCACAAACTGAAATTATGAGAACTAAAGGAGGTGGAGTATCAATATTCATCAAAGATAAGTACACCTTTAGATTGGTTAAAAAAACAATTCCCTTGAAATAATCCAGGTCCAAGTAAGACCCCTCTCAAAGTCATTGCCAATTATTGGACCCCTTCCATGAACCAGGATACCTACACTGCTTACTTGGTGCTACTTGAATCGCTCAAGATACAACCAAACACCATGGTTTTAGGTGATTTTAACTACTCATCCATAGATTGGGTAAATTATATGTGTACTAATACACTTGCCCAAATGTTCTTGGACTTCATCAACTCCAATGTCCTGGACCAGTTGGTTGACACCCCAACAAGGGGCCCAAACATTCTGGATCTGGTGCTCACTAACATGGGTGATCATTGCACCACCCCATGTGTACCGCCCTCCCTAATGAGGTCTTCTCATAAATCGGTCTCATTAGAAGTAACAATAACACTTGACACCCCCCCCCATTAGCAGCAACTAGAATAAAAGACTTCTGTACAGCCAATTATAACCTAATACGTGATAGCATTAATAGCTTAGCTTCATAGCCCCTGCCATCACTGATGGCATGAACATCTATAGTGGGATTTACACCAATACCTTGTATAAGCATCTATACAAAGGTATTGACTCAGCCAAACCTGATAGGATCAAAACAAGATCCTCAAGAAAGAACAAGCCTGCTTGGTGGACATCCGCCATTAACAGGTTATACAACAAGAGAAATAAATTGCTGTCCAAGAGCAGGAAAGAACAGTCTGTAAATTGGAAGCATCCCTCCTCGGCTTAAACAAGCAAATAAGTCACCTCATAAGGCATTCTAAAGCTAACAATGAATCGAACTTAGCCTCTTTCACTAAGGATAACCATAAGGCCTTCTTTAGCTATGTCAGAAACCTTAAAGGAAAAACTCAGAACTGCGCAGAACTGGTTGTTAATGGCACCACAAATACTGAACCCACAGAAATAGCCAACCTGATAGCTGACAGGTTCAGTGAAAACTTCTCCCCCTTGTCCCCGCCACATATCCTCCAAAGCATCCCTACCACCTGCCTCCACCTCGTTTCTCCAAGGAGCAGGTTATAAATGCTCTCTCCAAAGCCAAAAACACAGTCTGTATGGGTCATGATAATATCCCAGGCTGTATTCTAAATGGATTAAAACAGGAACTAGCTGCATCACTGGCTACTCTTTTTAACCACAGTTTAAGCACTGGTTTTGTACCTGCTGAATGGAAAACAGCAACCGTCATCCTGTTGCATAAAAGAGGTGCCTCCAAAGACCCTGGAATCTATAGACCCATAAGCCTGACCAGCCTAATCTGTAAGGCTATGGAAAGAATAATCATGGACCTTATCAACAAAACATAGGAAACCTCCAAACACTCAACCCGACACAGTTTGGCTTCATTAAGGGGAGATCCTGCTTCTTGAACTTGGTGGACTTCTTTGAGACAGTCATCAAAGCCCTGGATGAAGGTAAATCCATGCATATGAACTACCTGGATCTGGCCAAGGCCTTTGACACTATTCCCCACTCAGGCATCATTGATAAACTCACCCAGCTGGTGATCAACCCGTATATTGTCAGGTGGGTTGCAAACTGTCTCGCTGATAGAATGTACAAAGTCAAAATAGGTGACTGTACCTCCACCAGCAAACCCGTAACCAGTGGTGTTCCACAGGGATCTGTGCTGGGGTGCCTATTGTTTGGAATCAACTTCTTGAATGTACAGGCTAAAACAAAAGGCCTATTGCTGACAAAGTTTCCTGATGATTGCAAACTGGGTGCAGTCATCGAGTCCCCAAACAATGTCAACATCCTACAAGAGGGATTTACACAGACAAACAACTGGTGCCAAAGTCATGGACTAAAACTCAAAAAAATGCATTATCATCCCCTTTGGAAAGGGCAATGAACCTGCAGATTATCACATTAATAACAACACCCTGAGCACACAATCAGTGGTGAGAGATTTAGGCACACATGTTGACAACAACCTTTCCTTTGACCATCATGTCTCCACAGTGGTAAGAAAGGCTTTCTACATTGCCCACCTCATAAGTAAGGGCACTGCATCCAGAACAAAAGAGGTTATAACCCTTCTGTACTCCTCACTCATCAGGCCAATAATAGAGTACAATCTACCTTCGGTATGTACCTTACCAGACACCTATCTGCAGCAAATGGAAAGACTTCAAAGGTTTCTTACAAAGAAAATTCAGGGTCTTCAGCATGTGTCGGTCATTGGCAGATTGCAATCACTGTCACTATACTGTGTCATACAGACTACTCAGTGCCGACCTCTGCCTTGCATATAAAGAAATCTCAGATCCTGCTCTAATGGAATTGCTGCACATTCCTAAATCAAATAGTATAATATGCACTTGCTCTAGGGAACTCAGCCTAGTATGTGACATCAACAGGCTTGCTGGAGAGACAGATATGTCTCACAGAGAGGTTACCTCTCCTCTGGAACAAACTTCCAATTCAGGTGGAGCAGAGCCCCTAGCTGACCCTATTTAAGTGTAATTTAGATGACTGGATGGGAAACTGCAAAATCACAATTGAAGCCAACTAGTTGGTACACTAAAGACTGGAACAAAAACTCACAATATGAAGACACAAATCCACCATCAGAAGAAACAGACTTTAATGCAGCAAAGCTTTCGGTTAAACAACCTTCCTCAATGCTAAAACAGTACATATCACATTACAATACATTTAAATAGGAGCCAAAAGGTAACATGTGACCACAGCCAACAAATCACACTATACCATCAATTAAAACTTTTCTAAAACATCCTTAAAGGTGTACATTACACATTTTGCTGTTGTATTTTAACAAGCACAGGTTTAATACTGACTACATTGTTTAGACCAGGTTTTAAATCTGCATGGAACCTGACAATCCACTCATATTCTTTATTCTCCAAGAAATTAAAAAAATCACCACCTGTAGGTCCCTTTTGTACACTGTCTATCACTTTGAATTTAAAACCATGATCCACACCATTATGTATGATGTGCTTAAACAGTGCTTTATTCTCATTATTTCTTCTTATTTCTGACTTGTGCTCTGTTATACGCACTTTTAATTTCCTTGTGGTCTTTCCTATATAAAATGAATCGCATTTTTGACAAGTAGCAAGGTAGACCACATAAACACTATTACAGGTAGCAACACAGTTAAAATTAATCTGCTTATTGGACACTGGGTAGACAAATTTGTCACTATTATGCTTAATAATGTCGTCACAGCAACTACAGCACATACACCTATACGTACCAGGTTTATTGCCCAACCTTACTTTTGTTATATCCTTAAAATCTTTACAGCATAACCCGCTTTTAAAACTCTTAAAACTTCTATATGAAAAAAAGGGTCTAGCCTCTAGTATAGTGTGTAGTTCACGTGCTGCCATGAGTATAGGCCAATCCTTGTTTATGATTTTCTTTATTTGTTCTGTTTTTATACTATAAGTACTTACATATCTAATTTTATCGTCCTTTTCATTTACATCAGTTGTGGCTACTTCCCCTTCTTAAAAAATCGGTTTCATAGCATTACTTCTACTTTGTTTCACATCATTCGCTATTTTTAATACCTCCATGCGGCTATAGCCACTACTCACAAACTCACCTACCATCTCATCCATTTGCTCACTAAACCATATATCATCTGTATTCAGCCTACTAACTCTGCATATTTGTGATTTAACTTCTTCTTCTTCTTTCTGCTTTTTCCCAGTTAGGGGTCACCACAGCGGATCACTGTCCACTCATGATTGGCAGTAGAGTTTTACGATGTTGAGTTGCCAGCCACACAGAAGGCACACACATGCACATACTCACACCTAAGGCCAATTTAGAGTGTCCAATCCACCTACAGCATGTCTTTGGGATGTGGGAGGAAACCGGAGCACCCGGAGGAAACCCACGCGACCACAGGGAGGACATGCAGACTCCACACAGAAGGCACCCCAGCCGAGGATCGAACCGGAGATCCTCTTGCTGTGAGGCGGCAACGCTAACCGCTGCACATTTGTGCTTTAACTATTCCTTGAAAAATATGGGGGGCATGCAAACTCTGCCTATGTATATATCTATTCACATGTACATTTTTCTTATGTATACTTGTCTCTATTTTATCCATTTTCTTTTCTAAATGCACATCTAGAAAGACTATTTCACTATAAGAGTGGTTTATTTTAAATTCAAGGAATTCAATGGTGTTATTTAAATAAGCAACATGAAGGAGGAGAAGAGGGGGAAGGCATGCCCGAAGGCAGGTAAAGGCTAGGACTGTGATAGTGAAGGTTGGAACTTTGAATGTTGGCAGTATGACTGGTATAAGGAGAGAGCTAGCTGATATGATGGACAGAAGGAAGGTTGGTATATTGTGTGTGCAAGAGACCAGATGGAAGTGGAGCAAGGCTAGGTGTATCGGAGATGGGTTCAAATTGTTTTATCATTGTGTGGATGGGAGGAGAAATGGCGTAGGGGTTTATCCTGAAGGTGAAAAGAGTGTCGGACAGAGTGATGTTTATGAAGCTGGAAATTTATGGTGTAATGATGAATGTTGTTAGTGCATATGCTCCACAAGTTGGGTATGCGATGGATGAGAAAGAAAAATTTTGGAGTGAGTTGGATGAAGTGGTGATGACTGCACCCAAGGGTGAGAGAGTGGTGATTGGAGCAGATTTCAATGGGCATGTTGGTGAAGGGAACAGAGGGGATGAGGAAGTGATGGGTAGGTATGGTGTTAAGCAAAGGAATGCAGAAGGTCAGATGGTAGTGGATTTTGTGAAAAGAATGGACATGGCTGTGGTGAATACGTACTTTAACAAGAGGGAGGAGCATAGGGTGAAATACAAGAGTGGAGGGAGATACACACAGGTGGATTATATCTTATGTAGAAGGGCCAGTCTGAAGGAGATTGGAGACTGTAAAGTGGTGGCAGGGGAAAGTGTAGTTAGGCAGCATAGGATGATGGTTTGTAGGATGACATTGGTGATCGAGAAGAGGAGGAGGAGTGTGAGGGCAGCACCAAGGATCAAATGGTGGAAATTGAAAAAAGGTAATTGTGAGGTGGAGTTCAGGGAAGAGTTAAGACAGGCACTGGGTGGCAGTGCAGGGTTACTGAATAGCTGGTTAACTACAGCAGAGCTAGTAAGGGAGATGGCTAGAAAGGTGCTTGGTGTGACTTCTGGAAAGAGGAAGGAGGACAAGGAGACCTGGTGGTGGAATGAGGAAGTACAGGAGAGTATACAGAGAAAGAGGTTGGCAAAGAAGTGGATTGTCAGAGAGATGAAGAAAGTAGACAGGAGTATAAGGAGATGAGGTGCATGGCAAAAAGAGAGGTGGCGAAGGCTAAGGATAAGGCGTATGAAGAGTTGTATGAAAGGTTGGACACTAAGGTGGGAGAAAAGGACCTGTAACAAGTTACTAAACAGAGGGACTGAGCTAGTAAAGATGTGCAGCAGGTAAAGGTGATAAAGGATAATGAGGGAAACATACTCACAAGCGAGGAGAGTGTGTTGAGAAGATGGAAAGAGTACTTTGAGGGGCTGATGAATGAAGAGAATGAGAGGGAGAGAAGGTTGGATGATGTGCAGATAGTGAATCAGGAAGTGCAGTGGATTAGCAAGGAGGAAGTAAGGATAGCTATGAAGAGGATGAAGAATGGAAAGGCTGTTGGTCCAGATGACATATATGTGGAAGCATGGAAGTGTTTAGGTGAAATGGCAGTGGAGTTTTTAACTAGATTGTTTAATGAAATCTTGAAAAGTGAGAGGATGCCTGAGGAATGGAGAAAAATTGCTTTGGTACCGATTTTTAAGAATAAGGGTGATGTGCAGAGCTGTAGTAACTACAGAGGGATTAAATTTATCAGTCACAGCATGAAGTTATGGGAAAGAGTAGTGGAAGCTAGGTTAAGAAGGGAGGTGATGATTAGTGATCAGCAGTATGGTTTCATGCCAGGAAAGAGCACTACAGATGCGATGTTTGCTCTGAGATTGTTGATGGAGAAGTACAGAAAAGGTCAAAAGGAGTTGCATTGTGTCTTTGTGGACTTAGAGAAAGCATATGACAGGGTGCCTAGAGAGGAGTTCTGGTATTGTATGAGGAAGTCAGGAGTGTCAGAGAAGTATGTAAGAGTGGTACAGGATATGTATGTGGGTAGTGTGACAGCGATGATGTCTGCGATGGGAGTGACGGATGTGTTTAAGGTGGAGGTGGGACTACATCAAGGATCAGCTCTGAGCCCTTTCTTATTTGCAATAGTGATGGACAGGTTGACAGACAAGATCAGACAGGAGTCTCAGTGGACTATGATGTTTGCAGATGACATTGTGATGTGTAGTGAGAGTAGGGAACAGGTGAAGGAGACCCTGGAGAGGTGGAGATATGCTCTAGAAAGAAGAGGAATAAAGGTCAGCAGGACTAAGACAGAATATATGTGTGTGAATGAGAGGGAGGATAGAGCAATGGTGAGGATGCAGGGAGTAGACGTGGCAAAGGTGGATGAGTTTAAATACTTGGGATCAACAGTTCAGAGTAATGGTGAGTGTGGAAGAGAGGTGAAGAAGAGAGTACAGGCATGATGGAGTGGGTGGAGAAGAGTGCCAGGAATAATTTGTGAAAGACGAGTACCAGTAAGAGTGAAAGGGAAGGTCTACAAGAGGGTAGTGAGACCAGCTATGTTATATGGGTTGGAGACAGTGGCACTGACAAAAAGGCAAGAGTCAGAGCTAGACGTGGCAGAATTAAAGATGTTAAGATTTGCACTGGGTGTGACAAGGGTGGACAGGATTAGGAATACGTATATTAGAGGGTCAGCCCAGGTTGGAAGGTTTGGAGACAAAGCCAGAGAGGCAAGATTACGTTGGTTTGGACATGTGCTGAGAAGGGATGCTGAGTATATTGGGAAAAATATGCTAAGGATGAAGCTGCCAGGTAACAGGAAAAGAGGAAGGCCTAAGATAAGGGTTATGGATGTGGTGAGAGAGGACATGCAGGTGGTTGGTGTGACAGAGCAAGATGCAGAGGACAGGAAGAAATGGAAACAGATGATCCACTGTGGTGACCCCTAACAGGAGCAGCTGAAAGAAGAAGAAGAAGAAGATTTAAATAAGCAACATAGTCCAGTAACTCTTCAACTGTGCCATTCCACACAAAAAACAATAATCTACAAATCTTAAATACAGCTCAACTTTCTGACATAATACATTCTCATTATTAAAAACATACTTCTTCTCCCATTAATGAAGAACTATATTCATGTAGGTGTTGGCCACAGGTGTCCCCATGGCCACACCGGACAACTGTAAAAATGGCTCATTATCGAATATAAAAACATTTTTAATTAAAACTATTTCTAATAAAGCATAGATATTTTGCATGCTTATCGTGGCCATTTCAACCTCACTAGTGAGAAATTCACGTACAGCTTCAACCACAAATTCATTTGGTATTACTGTGAATAATGATGTTATGTCCAACGTCACAAATATATAATCAGAACTCATTTTTTTATCAGTTCTCACAGTAAACCAACATCTCAACTTATTTAAAAAAATCATTAGTGTCCTTAATTACACTAGGACATAAACACAGATATTGACTTAATATTCTCTGCAAATAAACTGATGCTTGTTCTGTGATCCAACCCCCACCAGAGACTCTTGGTCTCAGTGGGGGCTCTGTCAATGATTTATGGATCTTTGGTATCCCATATATCTGTGGTGTCCTTGGGCAAGGAACAGTCAAAAAATTGAATATATCAAGTGAAATATCACCATTCAGTTGCATGTCATATATTACCATATTAACATCTGCAAGAATTTTTTTAACATCAATAAAAGTTATCTTCTTAAAAGTGTTTATGTCTTCTAATAGTGATTTCAAAGAATTTAAATTGTGAGCACGATTCATAATTAATATGGCACCCCCTTTATCTGCCTGTTTTATAATTATGTCATTATTACTTTACAAATCCTTCAGGGATTCATATTCATTATATATTAAGTTATAATGCTTTCTTTTCAAGTTAGAATCATACACTTGCCTAATTTCACCTTCACACATATCATGAAAGGCAGTAATTACAGAATTACTAATAGGTACAAAAGTACTACGTTTCTTACAAATCAAATCATCTGTTTGAGAAGCATTCTTAAACAGTAACTTGAGATTTGAAGTCCTCACAAACTACTTTAAATCAGTTAAAGCAATTACTACGTCTTCACAAGCACTGGGAATAAATTACAGCCCTTTTCCTAACAGGGACAGATGTGATTCAATCAGTACAAAGTTCAAGAGGTTTAAAATACATTTATTCAACTCTACTGATGCCACACAGTCTTCTTTTGCTGTGTTGGGCTGTCATTTTTTCTCTTCATGCCATTTGGGGTCTGTCTTTGCTGTGAACGGCCCCTAGACCCACTTCTGCTCACAACAGTCACTTTTTCAGGTAAATTCAATTGGAACCACATTTGAGACCCTGACTGAACCAAACTAAGCGGTCCCAACTGACGCTGGTATTTTTCAGTTACTGGTGCAGCTTCTGTTTGCTCAATCACTCTTGCTTCTGTCCCAAGATTCAAATCCGCTGATGTCATCACCAGGGGAGGGGCTATATGCTCGCCATTGAAATGTGAAGGTGCTGTGGAAAGGACCGCCTTCTCCTTAATTATTCTGACATCATCATCTAGCATGAACTCATCTAGTTGATCTATATGCCCCCTTTGAATGTTAGCTGGCTTAACTTGCTTCTCAGATTTCAACCATGAGAAAATATGACCTTGCTTGAAGTCATTGACATCTCTCATGAGTTTATGCCTCTTGACAGTTTCCAAATGGTCATCAAGTAGTTGTAACCTGTCAAGCATTTTCTGATACACCTCCATCATACTAGAAAAGAAATTCATTTGCACAAGTTCATCTTCAAGTTTTATAATCTCTTCTTTCAAGCTATTTTCAATGTCAGTAAAAATTTCATTCATTAGGGACAGATAATCTAGACTTAACTTCATGTTAAGCTGCTGCCAAAGCTTTAGCAGCTCTGGGTAAGTATTTGCATAAGAAGGCATCTTTAAAATGCGAAGACCACGTGGTACTACCCCCAAGTCTAGATAAGCTTGAAAACTCAAGCGTAGCCATTGAAAACATTTATATGTCCCAACTTTTCTTTCCAGCACTAACAATAACTTTTCAAAAGCAGCAAATTGGGCTGTCCTTTCCACAGCACCTTCACATTACAATGGCAAGCATATAGCCCCTCCTCCAGCTATGATGTCATCAGATTTGAATATTGGGACAGAAGCAAGTGTGATTGAGCAAACAGAAGCTGCATCAGTAACTGAAAAATGCCAGAGTCAGTTGGGACCACTTAGTTTGGTTCAGTCAGGGTCTCAAATGCGGTTCCAATTGAATTTACCTGAAAAAGTGACTGTTGTGAGCAGAAGTGGGTCTAGGGGCCATTCACAGCAAAGACAGACCCCAAATGGCATGAAGAGAAAAAACAACAGCCCAGCACAGCAAAAGAAGACTGTGCAGTGTCAGAAGAGTTGAATAAAGGTATTTTAAACCTCTCGAACTTTATACTCACTGAATCACATCTGTCCCTGTTGGGAAAAGGGCTGAAATTTATTCCCAGTGCTTGTGAAGACCTAGTAAGTGCTTTAACTGATTTAAAGTTGTTTGTGAGGGCTTTAAACCTCAAGTTACTGTTTAAGAATGCTTCTCAAACAAATGATTTGATTTGTAAGAAACGTAGTACTTTTGTACTTATTACTAATTCTGTAATTACTGCCTTTCGTAATATGTGTGAAGGTGAAATTATCCAAGTATTTGATTCTAACTTGAAGGGCGGCCACAGTGGTTCAGTGGTTAGCATTGCCACCTCACAGCAAGAGGTTCTCCGGTTCAATTCTCAGCTGGGGTGACTTCTGTGCAGAGTCTGCATTTCCTCCCTGTGGTTGCGTGGGTTTGCTCTGGTTTCCTCCCACATCCCAAAGATATGCTGTAGGTGGATTGGACACTCTAAATTGGCCCTAGGTGTGACTGTGTGTGTGTGTGTGTGTGTGTGTGCCTTCTGTGGAAGGTTGGGCACCGGGCTGGTAACTTGACACGGTAAAACTCCACTGCCAATCATTAGCGGACAGATGATCCGCTGTGGTGACCCCTAACCGGGAAAAGCTGAAAGAAGAAGATTTGATTCTAACTTGAAAATAAAGCATTATAACTTAACATATAATGAATATGAAGCCCTGAAGGATTTGGAAAGTAATAATGACATAATTATAAGGCAGGCAGATAAAGGGGGAGCCATAGTAATTATGAATCATGCTCACTATTTAAATTATTTGAAATCACTATTAGAAGACATAAACACTTTAAAGAAGATAACTTTTATTGATGTTAAAAAAATTCTTGCAGATGTTAATATGGTAATATATGACATGCAACTGAATGGTGATATTTCACTTGATATATTAAATTTTTTGACTGTTCCTTGTCCAAAGACACCACAGATATATGGGATGCCAAAGATCCATAAATCACTGACAGAGCCCCCACTGAGACCAATAGTCTCTGGTGGGGGTTGGATCACAGAACCAGCATCAGTTTATTTGCAGAGAATATTAAGTCAATATCTGTGTTTATGTCCTAGTGTAATTAAGGACACTAATGATTTTTTAAATAAGTTGAGAACTGATAAAAAACTGAGTTCTGATTATATATTTGTGATGATGGACATATCATTATTCACAGTAATACCAAATTAATTTGGGGATGAAGCTGTACGTGAATTTCTCACTAGTGGGGTTGAAGTGGCCACAGCAAAGGTGCTAAATATCTGTGCTTTATTAGAAATTGTTTTAACTAAAAATGTTTTTATATTTGATAATGAGCCATTTCTACAGTTGTCAGGTGTGGCCATGGGGTCACCTGTGGCCAACACCTACATGAATATAGTTCTTCATCAATGGGAGAAGAAGTATGTTTTTAATAATGTGACTGTATTATGTCAGAAAGTTGAGCTGTATTTAAGATTTGTAGATGTTTTTTTTTTTGTGTGTGTGGAATGGCACAGTTGAAGAGTTATTGGACTATGTTGCTTATTTAAATAACACCACTGAATTCCTTGAATTTAAAATAAACCACTCTTATTGTGAAATAGTCTTTCTAGCTGTGCATTTAGAAAAGAAAATGGATAAAATTGAGACAAGTATACATAAGAAAAATGTACATGTGAATAGATATGTACATAGGCAGAGTTTACATGCCCCCCATATTTTTCAAGGAATAGTTAGAGCACAAATGTGCAGAGTTAGTAGGCTGAATACAGATGTTATACGGTTTAGTGAGCAAATGGATGAGATGGTAGGTGAGACTGTGAGTAGTGGCTATAGCCGCATGGAGGTACTAAAAATAGCGAATGATGTGAAACAAAGTAGACGTAATGCTATGAAACCGATTTTTAAAGAAGGGGAAGTAGCCACAACTGATGTAAATGAAAAGAATGATAAAATTAGATATGTAACTACTTATAGTATAAAAACAGAGCAAATAAAGAAAATCATAAACAAGGATTGGCCTATACTCATGGCAGCACGTGAACTACACACTATACTAGAGGCTAGACCCTTTTTTTCATATCGAAGTCTTAAGAGTTTTAAAAGCGGGTTATGCTGTAAAGATTTTAAGGATATAACAAAAGTAAGGTTGGGCAATAAACCTGGTACGTATGGGTGTATGTACTGTAGTTGCTGTGACAACATTATTAAGCATAATAGTGACAAATTTGTCTACCCAGTGTCCAATAAGCAGATTAATTTTAACTGTGTTGCTACCTGTAATAGTGTTTATGTGGTCTACCTTGCTACTTGTCAAAAATGCAATTCATTTTATATAGGAAAGACCACAAGGAAATTAAAAGTGCGTATAACAGAGCACAAGTCAGAAATAAGAAGAAATAATGAGAATAAAGCACTGTTTAAGCACATCATGCATAATGGTGTGGATCATGGTTTTAAATTCAAAGTGACAGACAGTGTACAAAAGGGACCTAGAGGTGGTGATTTTAATAATTTCTTGGAGAATAAAGAATATGAGTAGATTGTTAGGTTCCATGCAGAATTAGAACCTGGTCTAAACAATGTAGTTAGTATTAAACCTGTGCTTGTTAAAATACAATAGCAAAATTTGTAATGTACACCTTTAAGGATGTTTTAGAAAAGTTTTAATTGATGGTACAGTGTGATTTGTTGGCTGTGGTTACATGTTACCTTTTGGCGCCTATTTAAATGTATTGTAATGTGTTATGTACTGTTTTAGCATTGAGGAAGATTGTTTAACTGAAAGCTTTGTTAAATTAAAGTCAGTTTCTTCTGACAGTGGATTTGTGTCTTCATAAATTGCAAAATCACCCCAGGAGTTTCACCTGTTTCCCTTGGGTCTATATTATAACAACAAATGATCAAATGATCGAACGTTGTTATATCGAACTCTAAAGTTTGAATTCACAAGACATCGAACAATCAGAACAGCGATTTGTTTTCCCAGGGAAGAAAATCGCTGTTCCCAAAAAAAAAAAAAAAAGACATTAAAACATTGCATAAAGTGGGGGGTTTCACCCCCCCACACCTCTGACGTGGGGGGCTGTGCCCCCCACACACCCCTACTTAAATATACCAACTCCAAGATCGCACTACAGTGCAGAAAATGGCAAAGTGACAAAGCGGCCAAGTGACTTTTTTCCCAGGGAAAGAATTTGCTTATATGCTGCTTCGTTATTTTGTCTTTTCAGGTTCACATTCAACAAAATGTGTCTTCGGTTACCTGATAGGTACCCTGTCCCTATTGGACAGTAGTAGTTGTTGACTTAGTTCTGCTTAATACCTTGATATTCTTGGAACAGGGGTTGTACTTGGCTAAGCTATGTAATAGGGGCTAAGTGCATATTGTGAAGCTATGCAAAATGAGTTACCTGAATATGGCTGTAATGTCAGCAGAGGTCTCAACCAAGTGGGACACATAGTAACAGGCTTATGGATAACAGTAGACAGATGCACACACAATCATGGACAATATCAGAATATTGCCGCCAGTAATCCTATATCTTGACATGACATATGTATTTCTAAGTGATCATAGATGGTTCCACAAAAACTCACTTATGCATATTATGAGTTGTCAGCAATCTATTAGAGGAATAAAGCACACTGTCCTGAAACTTTAACATCTGCTGGAGGTGTTAGGAGGGACACTGCTATAGCTGTATGTGAGATTATGATCAATCCAGGCTAGTCGACAGGTGTGCATGGCATATATATATATATATATATATATATATAGAGAGAGAGAGAGAGAGAGAGTGCAGTCCACACTGTCACAAATGTAATCCATGCCATTAATGTTGTCAGTCAGCTATGTATGTACTGTGTGCATCACAGTAAAATGTATCACATGTGCATCTGGTATAACACCTTGATGGGGGTTCCGCACTATCAGACACTAATGTTTGTGCAACAAAAAGAATACTTGGCTATGGACAATAAAATGTATGGGAGCTCGCTGTGTTAAATGTGGTATACTTGAGTAATGCATCTCTAGAAGACAAATCACACGTCCTTCATACATGAAAAAGAAAACATTGTACTCCATTATTGGTGTGATAAAGTGGTGAACTATGGTAGTATAATGGCCTTTGATGTGGAAGTCCTGCACATACTCAGGAGATGTGTTACATACAAGAGAGTAGTCACCACTGTGGGCACATGCTGCTGGATGTTCCCCATACCATCTACCTGAGTACATAGGTCACATACCACTTGGTCTGCTCATGGGGTGTGCTGTCTACATAATCATTAGGTTGTGCATTCTCTTTTATAACATAACATATCCCCCCATGATTTTTTTTTTCATCTCATGTATCTTTATGGCTGTGGCAGCAATCCTTTGTGTGTGTTAATACTGTCTGTATTATACTAATATCACACTTGAATTCAGTGATTGTCCACAGTCTGCAGTCTTCCAGAAAACTGTTTGGAAAAAAGGATGTATATGTCATTCTTGACATCTGTGACGTAAATAATGAACAGGAAAGGGCCTAGCACACAGCCCTGAGGTATGGACTTGATCACTGGACTCTAGATATAGGTCAGTTCACACGCAACAACATATTTATATGTCTTGTTCGTGATCCAGCGGCTACCCACTTGGTGATATAGGTGTTTATGGCCACTTTTGACAATGTCGCAGTAATACCTCAGTGTGCATTTGTGTCAAATGCCTTGGCCTGATCAAGTTCCACAGGATAATAGTGTTGTCATCATGCTTGCCCTTGTTGACCTTCTTGAGGACATCTAACAGATGTAACACACATGGATACAGCCTGAACAAATTATACGTCTTTCGCACACAGCCAGGATATTACCAGTGTCCATTCAGAAAAGGTCCATGATGACATATTGGTCTACCTCACAGATGAGGATAGTTAAGATGTGTTTGTACATGCATGCATCAAGTAATATCCATGCCCCCCCAGCAGATGAATGCATATTGATGTACACCCTTCTATGAAAACATATTCCGCCTGGAGGCAGTGTTGAATTATGGATCCGACTGTGTCTGGTAGATCCATAGGCAATCTGTGATGTTGTCACAGCCCATTGATTCTGTTATTAGCCATACAGAGTGCACAAATGTGCTGCCCTCCTTAGCATAGAAACTGAGAAAAGTTTGCATGCATACTTTGGCTGATGGACAGTGGCAAAAGGGGGGTGACATGGGAGACAAACTATCAGCTAGCAGATTGTCTATTTCCTCCAGTTGGGTGTGTCTGGTGGCTTCCACGTGCACCTCTGTGCTTAGTTGTGTATTTAAGTAAACATTTAAAATGCATTATAATAAAATATTTTTGAAAATACATACAAATACAACCGCAATCATTCATCACATTCCACACACTGGTACTCTGCACACAGTCATGTATCTGTAACAATGTCATGTACTTACATCAATTTCACAACATATGCCTATATGTGTTTCATGGGAAAGCTGTGTTTAAGCAGCCTGATGCCATAACAGGGCACATTACAGATCAGTTGTTCGTGGCTTATGTAGAACATTTTCTGACATAAATGCTAATAGTCACACAATGGTGTTGCTGTTACCCTCAATAATCCTTGGTTATAGCAACACAACTGCACATACAATGAATTCCACAAGTCTGCACTTGTATCAAAACTTGTGATACAATCTTGTGTATATCACAGCATAACGACATGTGTATAAGACAAGATGTACATGACCATGTAATCAATATGAATTTATATTGATGTGTGTCACAGAGCATTTAATGATGGTATGTTGACACTTGCACACTTGCCATACTGCAATTGTCACTGCGATGGTGGAATGTGAACTGTGTCAGCAGTTCATCTGTTCCACTACAACACATGTTCTAATACATCAACAATATAAATACAAATGTATTGTACCATGCCATTCATGTCACTCAACAAGTACTGCTATGACTCTGTCATAGTTCACGTTGGAGTGAATTATTTGAGATGTATCACTCTGGACTATATGAAGAGACACATTATTGAACTCTCACATTGTGTATCCCAAGCAGGTATGACTCTAGCCCTAAGCAGCATTCTACCTTCACCCAGGATGATGCCACAATATTAGCAAAACTGATTGATTTCAACAATTGGCTTAGCTTCAGGTGCCAATCCAGGAAGGATCCAGTATCTCTCAGCCTGAGATGACATGGTCGACAGGCCACACTGCTTTGGCAGAGATAGTCTGCACCAGTGTCCTGTAGGCTGTCAGATACTGGCAAAGATGTTTGTCTCCCTCATAGTGCCTTTTTTAGGCAATGGCAAAGTAACAAAAGTTCTGACATAACAAAATGCACTGGAGACAAACTCAAGGTTCTGCTGCTTAATGGTAGAAGTCTAAACATGAAGCTGCAATGGAGGAAATTGCCAATCTGCTAGCTGACAGATTTGGTGCAAACTTCACCCCTTGGCCCCACAAGCCATACCCCAAAGCATACCTGACACCAGTCATCTGCCTAATATCTCTAGGCATCAAGTCATATCTGCACTCTTCAAGGCTAAAACACAGCCTCAATGGTACCAGATGACATCTCAGGTTGCTTACTAAGCAATCTGAAACAAGACCTAGTGGAAACACTTAGCATCCTCTTTAATCATAGCCTGAGAACTGTGGAAGAGTGGAAAACAGCAACAGTAATCCCCTTGCACAAAGTGGGTCCATCAACCAGTCCTGGTAACTATAAACCCATAAGTCTAACCAGTCTCATCTGCAAGGCCATGGAAAGAATCTTCATGGAACTTATCAACAAGGACACAGGTGACTTTACAACTCTAGACCCAACCCAATTTGGCTTTCTTAAGGGTAGCTCATGTTTATTAAGCCTACTAGACTAGTTTGAGAAAGTCAGCAAAGCCCTGGATGAAGGTAGGACAATGCATACTGCCCATCTTGACCTAGCCAAGGCTTTGAACACAATCCCCACTCAGGTATCATTGAGAAACTCCCCCAGCTGGGGATTAACCTCTACATCACTAGATGGGTAGCCAATTGGCTCACCAACAGAACACATACTGTCAAAGTGGTGACTCAACCTATAATAGTAGAGCCATCACCAGTGGCATACTACAAGGCTCTGTGCTGGGCCCTTTACTGTTCAGAATCTATTTCTTGGAAGTCCAGGCTAATGAAGACAGCCTTTGGCTTAACAAGTTTGCTGATGATTGCAAATTGGATGCAATCAAAGAAACCCTAATGATGTTAACATATTACAGCAGGGGATAACACATTCAAATAATTGTTGCCAAAGCCACGGTCTAAACCTAAAAGCAAAAAGTGCCATTATTAATGCCTTTGGCAAACTGGAATTCCCTGCTAATTACAGTATAGACAACACTCCACCTAAGCTCAAACCCAATGCTGCAAGACATGAGAACACAGGTAGAAGGCCATCTGAACTTCAACCACCAAGTTGCCACAGTGGTAAGGAAAGCCTTCTGCATCATGCACCTTATAAGTAAGGGCATCGCATCCAGCTCTGAGGATGTTATGACCCCGCTGTACTCAACCCTCATAAAACCACTAATAGAATACAATGCTCCCTTTTGCATGTACCTTATCAGACACCTGCAGCAGCTGGAGAGACCACATGGTTTTCTCATAAAGAAAATACCGGGCCCCCAAACCATGCCATGATGCATGTGGATAAACTGAAAGCTGTTTCACTGTACTCTGTATCGTATAGACTGCTGAGAGGTGACTTGTGCCTGGCCTACAGAGCAGCCTCTGACCCTGCCCTGATGGAAATCCCGCACATCTGCAAATCTAATGGCACAAGAGTCACTTGTGCTAGGGATCTTAACTTACCCTGTGACATTAACAGAACATGTTTGAGAGACACATATAGATGTCTGGTGAGAGGAAGATAGTAATAGCAGTATCCCACATGCTAGTGTAAAATGCTCTCTCTAATGTCAACAAAGTGAACACACATACCAGTTGACTACAATGAAAACAGAACCCCTACCTAAGTACATGGACTAGAGAACTCAGTACTTAACACAAGCTCCACAGCAAAAGTCTGACTTGTGGAGTCCCACATGCTGGTGTAAAATGCTCTCTCTGTCAATCAAGAGAACACACACACACACACACACACACACACACACACACACACATACACACACACACACACACACACACACATCAGTTGACTGCAGTGAGAACAGAACCCCTAGCTAACTACACCAACTAGAGACCTCAATATTTAAGGCAAGTGCCACATCACACCAATGTGTCCAATAGTAGATGCAAGAGGGTCTATCAAGTATCCCATAGCCAAATTTATTGACATTAAGTTGAAGGATATGGTGATGAAGGAACCATCTATTTGTAAGGAGTCATGGGAATTCTTGAACAGCATAAATAGAATTCATTTCAAGACTGATTTTGTTTTCATCACTGTGGATATTAAGGATTTATATCCTGTGATTCCACATGATATAGGAATAGAGTGGTTTTGTGAGTATTTAGTGGATAAAGGTGTTCCACAAATTCAAATTAATGTTTTGGAACAATTGCTGGAGATGATTCTGCTTAATAACTACATCACATTTGAGAAATAATTTTATATACAACGTGAAGGGGTGGCTATCATGTGGTGGTGTATATGCAAATATTGTAATGTTTATGTTGGGATCATAAGTTTTTGTTTAATTCAAGGTTCCATCAATACTGTCATCTTTATACACATTTTTGGATGACATGTTTTTTTTATTTGGGATGGCCCTAAAGAAGTAATTCTTCAATTTTCAGATTATAGTACAACATCTTTTTTTTATTTACAAATGCAATAGGTGAGGAAGAAATTGCATTCCTGTGTGTGTTTTTATCAAAGGATAGAGTGAATAATAAATTTATTTCCAGGATTTTTAAAAAAGAAACATACTCAAACACTTTAATACATTTTCTAATGCACACCCCTTTAAGCAAAAGCAGGCTGTGGTAAAGGGTCAGTTCATCAGGGCAGCAAGAATGGTGTCCACTATGGAATTCTTTTGGACAAATGTGACCTTCTGAAAGGTATGTTTCTTAAGTGTGGCTATCCCTGCTCCCTAATAGATGAAATTATACTGGAGGTCCTGAATAAGAGAGAGGGGATATTTTGAACCCATTGTAAGAGAGGTACAAGTTTATCCAAATGATGTAAACCCTACAGGCCAGGAAGGTATTTTGTCAACTGATAACCTGGAGTTGGTCCCCGTGGGCAGTTTTTGTAATAATGAAAAAGTACTGATGTGGAGTATAAGAATTCTTTCATCAGCACATTTTGTGTTATAAGTAGGCAAATAATTAATATACTGATGAAAAACTGGCATATCTTAAAATCTGATACAGATTTAAAGGATTTTATTACTGAAAAAACTATTACTGTTTACAGGAAAGGGATGAATCTGAAAAATGTGTTTAAGAAACAGGTATTTTTTTGCTCGTATTGTTCATGAGTAATAGAAGCTTCAGAGGTAGTCATTAATTGGTATAAGGTGAAACTGTGAGCAAAATATTCCTGTTTGTCTGAGAGGGTGGTGTATTGTGCCTTATGCTGTTGTTGTGCATGTTTTTGTATAGGTAAAACTGACAGGAAGCTTACATCACATATATATGAACCTTTGAGAGATATTAAACTTAAAAAAGAGACAAATGCCCTGTCAAAACACTGTGCAGAAAATGAAGGACATTATTTTAAATATATAGTTTTGGAAACTTTACAGCTAAATGAAAAGGGTGGCTCATGGTCTTTATTATTAGAAAGACGTGAACTGATCTGGTAGCTACACTTGAATGCTACATGCTGGCCAGGTCTGAATGGGCAGGTTTCAATTAGCAGTATCTTAAAATGTAAAGCATTGGAGAGATGACTTGCTTGACTATTGAAATATGAATGAATACATATGGAACTCTTTAAAGATAAACGTGCATATATGTATATATATATTTTTTTTATTTTATGTAGAGTTGCTGTAAAAAAAGGATTTTTATGGCATTTTTAATCATGAATGGAATGGGGTGGGTGTCTTAGTATGCTTTTGTAATGATTGACAGTTTTAAGGGGTATATATAAAGCTGAAGTTTTAGTGCTGACACTTTTATCTGATGAAGTTTCTTTTTGTATGAAACAAAAGTGTGTATAATTTTTTTTATGAATAGTGATTTGTACTTGCCAAGGTCGCTGTGTATTTATTCATCTATAATATTGTGGAAATACTAAGTTTTGTTTATGCAGTCTGTTTCTAGAAGGAGTGACTAAATCAAACTACTTTCTTTTCCTGGAGGCAGCTGGACTCTGACATTTTGTGAACAGGTGTTCTTGATTTATAAATCTGAATGTGTATTGTCAGTATAAAGATGTCCATGGTATATAAGAAAGCATTTTTATTTATTTCTGTAGTGTGGTCGATATGTTTGTGAACATGTGCTGAAAGACCAAGTTTCAAGTGCATGGATGCAGGTAACAGATGGCTACCATATAAATATGTGTTCTTTCCTTAAAAACTGCCTTCCCTTTGATTGTGTTTTTACATGTACTTTCATGGGATGACGACTACATGGACAGTGGTTCTTCAAAGACTACATGAACAGTAAAGATAAGTAATTCACGCTATTATGCTCATTCCATAGTGCATCAATCAGCTGGTTTGCGGGATCGACGGCAATGTATTTGTGCATGCGAGATAACATTTTTACTGCTTTCCCAGTTTGCGAGTAGTTATCTAAAAAGCAAATGGGAGCCACTGCTTCACTGATAAAATTATGAGAGTTGTATTGGCTTGCTTAACTCCTCATAAGCACATTAAGCAGAAATGTGCAGCAGTCATCAGTATGGATAGTACGGAGTGTAAGAAACACACCTGCTGCTTAGCTGACTCTGTGGCAGCAGGTATAAATGCTTTGACAGATTTCTTTTGTAGCTCAGATGATATAGGGTTCAAATCCAGGTGTATCTAAAAGTCTTAAATATGTATTTATAATGCAATGAAATAATTATTTATTCTACATTCACTGTATGTTACGTTAGAGCTGCATGTTTAAGCACCATAATATGAAGGTAACGCACCATTGAAGAGCAGTTCATCATTACGTGGCATTGGTGTGCAATGTTAAACTCCACATAAACACAGAGGACAAAAAGTGAAGGGTACATTGGTGTTTTTTTTTTTTTACTTTTTTTTTTTTGACCAGATTAAAGGTGTTGGGTTAGATAGGAAAGTGGTGAAAACGAGGGCAAGCAGGGGGAAGAACTAAGGGAAAGCAATATAGGAATGTACATGAAGGAGGTAGGAAAAAAAAACTATAGCTATCCACTTCATTAACAGTGTAAAATGAAAATATGTACAGAATATTAGCTGAATTTGGACTGCCAACTCAACAAACAGAGGTGACAATGAAATCATGTTGTATAGCCAATTGGACCGAATCGAGTGTGTCAATAAGATACATGTGTGAATTGGAGAGATATGTATGGGACAATATTTTTTGTCAGACAAATGCCCATTTTATTTATTTATTTATTTATTTTTATTTCAGTAAGAGAGGAATGTTGGGTAAGGGACATAGGCATTTCTGAGTCAGGTATGAGAAGCAGATGCAAACAGGACAAACAAGACAAAACACAGGGACGGTGATGGACATGACAGGTTGGGGGACACCATGATTGGGGTTAGGGAGGGGACAATAGATAATCATGCTTGTCAAACATGCGTACAGTGAGAATCTAGTCCTCACCTGCAGGATTGTCATCAGTGTCCCCTTACTCTGCTGGCGGTTGAAGTGCTTGACGTCTTTTCCTCAGGACCATAAAAGAGAGCATCCTCTCTGTCCAGCCTAGGTGTGCACCAGTGTTACCGTGCATGACCCTACGCACCAAGTCTGGTGATAAAATCCTCACATCTGCCACTACTCCCACAGGGTACCACAGTACCAGCTGCCATGGTAGTGCTACCTGATGTGGAGGGCCCAAGTAGTGCAGGGGCAGCGGAAGCAGTGCTACCAGGTTGGGTGTTAGTGCAGGAGCTGATGGAGAGGGGGCAGACTGAGCCATGGAGGTTGGCCTACCTCCCTGTCCTGTAAAGCATTTTGTGATTTGTCAGCGATGGATGACATGGAAATGTTTTGACAACACAGAAAAATAAAAAAGAGAGATAAGGGTTGGGGTAAGAGGAAAAAAAGATATAATTAATAACATTATATGTAACATACAGTGCATTATTACAGTAATAAAGTATTTTATCTCTACTTTTACATATAAGTATATGTCTTAACAACTACAAAACTATAAATAAAGATTGCTCAAAGTAATTCTTGCAATGTGCATATATTGCACATATGCTTGGTCCAATTACACAGACTAAGTTTGCAGGGCATTTATGCCACTTTTTTGAAATTAACTTATGAAATATTTTTAAAGGATTTTAGTATATATTTGTTACTTGTGGTATTTGAACCCATAACGTATGACTACAGTATTGGACTTGACTCCTACAGTTGGCTTGTGCTACAGACTGAAGCATGCATGCTTGGTTTTACAGTTAGGATATACAAGCTTACTTCGCTATAACTGTATAGAAGAGCAATACTTTAGCTAAAATAATAGTTATGTTGTGAGGCACACATACCCTCAGTCTCTCTAGATGCGCAGCATGGGCATCTCTGTTTGCCATAACCTCTTGGTTGGCTGTGGAATAAAGAGAAGAGAACAAGAGAAGAGCATTATGCATACCAGTTTTGGCAATATGCAGTTTTCTATCTACTATATATTATCTTTATTGGTATACTTAAACAACTGTGGGATGTCAGCAGTCCTGACCTCATCCAGCCACTGACTGAGTTTATCCTGCATGTGCCTTTTCAGGTCATTCAAATGATACACTGTTCTCCAGTGTGTGGAATGCTAGCTGCACTGGAGACAGCTTTGGCCAGGACTATTCCATGCCTCAGACTTCTACTGCGAGCTGATATAGTCCCCCTACAACAGCCTTCAACTGTGGCACATTACAAGAAGTCCAGTGAAGATTTTGAACCTGTCAATACCCCACCTCTGCAAACTAAATTGTGCACATTCCCTTCTACCACCAGACATGTCTGACCAGGGAAGGCAGCAATAGTTTAAAGTGATTTTCACCAGTGCATGTTATCACATTTACTGGTAGTATTCAAACCCAAAGAACAATGCCAATCATGTTTGTGTGATGTTAAGTGGAGAGCAACAGTGCCAAACAGAAAGAAAGCAGTTTTTGAAACTGGAAGGTTAATCTGACACATGACATTAGTTTGAGGGTTATTTGCTGCTGTAACTGTTAGGTGATTTAACTTTGTAGACATGTACTGGAGGTATAAATTTTATGACATGACACATTTTTTGTGTGGCTTTACACACTGATAAAATTCATTTTTACAGTGTAGGAGTCAAACCTATGCATAAGAGACAAAACATTTTCTTCGACATAGATGATTTTCTATCCTTGCCACAGAATAAGTGCTTCTCAGACATATTCATGAATTATATGTAAATACACATGACAGACTGAGGGGTTAACCATGTATGTGTGTGACCTGACAAGGTCCTGACTTATACATTCATGTGTGTATGAGTATCACTGAAGTCTGTACATCATCCAATGCCAGGGAACACCACTATAATTACAAAAACATAATAGTTAGTACACCCTCAGTCACACACTCCACTGTTATACATACTTTTTGTTATTAATAATGTGTAATTTTTTATGTGTTTATTGAAATTGAGTGTACAACTCTTAAAAAACTAGGAGCATGTAATAATTTTTTCATGTGACTTTTAATATAAAGTAAAATGGAACAACAGTAAAAATATTTGGAATTTGCTGTATTAGAACTCAGGATCATCTGTATTGCAGCCCTACACTTACACCTGCTGCCACAGAAATAGTTAAAAATAATTGGATATTTTCATATTCATTATTAACTTTTGTGTGTTAACTGCCATGCAACGCCGCTTACCGTGTTTGTGAGGTGCCCAATGTACTTGATAGAATCTATCCATTTTGAAATTGTCTACTATCTGCTTGTTGTCTGCAAGTTTGCTGGACCTGCAGGTGTTGGGGAAGGTTGCTAACTGCCATGTAATGTTGCTTAGCAGGTATCCATGATGGACAGCAAAAGATGCAACAGTATATCTGTTTTGAAACCAAGAATATCTGCATCCTGTCTGCAGGTGCTCTGTCTGCTTCATGTGTGGGCCATTAGTCCAGGTTTGCATGAAGTTAAGTGACATGCAAATGTGACAAGCATGGCTAAACTTTATATCTGTGTGAATAGTGTTTCTTAAGTTTCATTTTTAAAACGCAAATGTGCCAGTTCCAAAATGGTGGACAGCCTGTAAGCACACTGACAGTGCAGCTCCTGCATTCCTATACTATAATCTGACTTCAAACCAGCGCATCGCTTAGGAAAAGTATATCAAACATCAATGGATTAAAGCAGAAATACGAGTACTTACTTGTTTCATCTTTATTTTTCAAAAATTTTCTCATTCTGAAGGAAAAATAATTACTTGTTGGAAACAGAGCCCTAAACCTCATGGTGTGGATTCTTCAAGACTAACAGGCCTAATAAGAGGAAAGTAACAAGAAAAACAACTTTCATAACAAGACTTATCATTTAAAATTCTGCACTACTACTAGGAATCTAACTATACAAGATTAATGGAGAATCAGCCAGATCGGATGGAAACTGTAATCACAAAAAACAAACTATCTGCAATTACTACTCCTGAGAAAAAAAACACTTCTAAAAGGCAAAAAATTAACAAACAACAACAAGAAGCTGGTAAAATGTCTCAAGGATTAAAACAGGAACAACCTTTAACACTGGAGGATCTGAAAACTGCTTTACAGCCTTTACAAACAGAAGTGCAGGGTTTCTCTCATAAGCTAACTACATTTAGCTCTACTCTGGACCAAATTGTGCTTAGACTTGAACAAAATGAAGCTAAAATTATGGACAATGAACTAAAAATAAATGAACTGCAACAAAAAGCACAAACCAATGACACCATAATTAAAGAATTACAGCAAAAAATGTTAGACTTGGAAGCTAGAAGCCGGAGAAATAATTTTATCATAAGAGGTATTCCAGAGAGCTTTGATAATCTACAACTTATTCCAATAATAAAAGAAATACTAAGCTCTCTTCTGACTAGTAAAGATCTCCTGGATGAGATAGTGATCGAAAGAGCTCACAGAGCTATAAAGCATACATAAACAAGTAATCTTCCTAGACAAATCTATATCAGACTGCTTAATTCAGCACATGTTCAACAGATACTGTCAGCTTATAAGATTAAAAAGAATGTTACATGGAGAGCACATAAAATTAAGATTACTCGAGATCTTCCTTTACAAATTAAACAAAATCGACAGAAACTCAGCAAATACTGCAATTACCTCATTGAAAATAAGATTTGTTTCTAAATGTGATATCCTGCGACTTTAACATTTTATTACAAAGAAGAAAAAATATCATTGGAAACACCTGACCAGGCAAAATCCACCTTTCTGCATCTCTTCAAAGTAAATCCTGCCTGAGACAACTCTTTTCATATCTTTTGATCCAAAACCAACATTTGGAAGGCTAAACAAGTGATACAGCTCCAAAGAACTACAGGACAGAATAATAGACCACTCTTATGGGAAATTTTAAACAAATGGATGCGGAATGTGTTCTAAACAACTCTGCTTACTTGCCTGTAAAGAAAACGTCTTTGCTACACTGTAATACTTAAGGTACTGTCTTTTAGTAACTGCCTTTTACATTTAAAAGTTGCAAAGCTACCCAACACTGACTACATAGAGAAATGACTTTAAAGTGCATTTACAGCTTACAAAAAAGAAGTGTTAAATTACATTTAAAAATGGGATATAACCTTTGATATAATAGTTTAAGTAGTGTAAATACTAGACAGAAGTAGTTTCAGTTAAAATGTATACTCATTATTCTACTGGCATAATCATTGATTTGCTTTTAAGTCTGTCTATGAGCAAGGTACAAAAACATTTTTCTTTTTTTTCCTCTCTGTTTGTTCAGTTGATGGCACTGGTTAATTATTAATATATGAGTTCACAATGATGTGTTTATATGGCTTTTGACAGTGCAGTGTTAAATGAAGTTTCCAATACATTTTAAAGAATCACAGTTAGTTGCTGTTAGCAAGAATAAGGCAAATGTTGTTGAATTTTAAAGTGCTGCCTTCTTTAAATGTTTAAAATGTATCATCATTATTCTGCTGGCATAACCATTGAGTTACTTTTAAATGTGTCTATTAGCAAGGTATAAAAACATTTCTCTTTTTTTTCTCTCTGTTTGTTCAAGTAGATGGCACTGGTTAATTATTAATATATGAGTACACAATGATGGATCTATATGGCTTTTGCCAGTGCAATGTTAAGTTAAGTTTCCAATACATTTTAAAGAACCACAGTTAGTTGCTGTTAGTAAGAATAAGGCAAATGTTGTTGAATTTTAAAGTGCTGCCTTCTTTAAATCTTTAAAATGTATAATTATTATTCTACTGGCATAACCATTGAGTTACCTTTAAATGTCTCTATGAGCAAGGTACAAAAACATTTTTTCTCTTTTTTTTCCCTGTTTGTCCAGTAGATGGCACTGGTTAGTTAATAATATGAGTTCACAATGATTGCTTCTATGGTTTTTGACAGTGCAGTGTTGAACGAAGTTTCCAATACATTTTAAAGAACCACAGTTAGTTGCTGTTAGCAAGAATAATGAAAATGTTGTTGAATTTTTAAAATGATGCCGTCTTTAAATATGTATATATTGTACTTGGTTTTTGAAAATGTTGTTTTGTTAACTCTTTAATAACTCTTGAAATGTTAAGAATTATAATATGTTGCTGTTACTAAAAAACATTTTATAAAAGCTACTTTTCTCTTTCTCTTTATAAAATATCTAAGGGTACAATTAATATAATATTTTAAGAAGTCTGAAAATGAATATGCAGTATATAAATAATAAAAGGAGTGGGAAGGGCACAGTCTGTTAGCTGATGACTGTTTGAATTTGGAACAGTATGGGTATTATTGACATCCCTCTGATATATATCTACTCCTTGTTGTTAAAAATAATAGTTTCTTTTAGTTTCTTAACTCATGCACATTTACAAATACAGAGGGATGGGTGGTTAGGCACCTATTTAGAGTTTAGGAGTATAGAAGTCACAACATTTATTCTTAAGATAAATACACTAACAGATAAAGTTTATAACTGTATTTTTGAGTATCAACTAATGAGAAACTTCAGCAATATTAATAAAAAATGATAATCATAGACTCTTGGAATGTTAAAGGGATGGTAGATAAAAAGAAAATAAATGTAATCATAAACCTCACATACCAAACTAAGGCTGATATAACTTTCTTGCAAGAAACTCACTTAGATGACCAATTTTGGGTTAGGGAATGGAAAAGAAAATGGGTTAAAACAATAGATGCTGCAAATTATATTTCTTTGTCCAGGGGAGTGGCCATTATAGTAAATAAATCCTTCCAAGGAGAGATTATTTCCTATGAAGCTGACTCAAAGGAAAGATGGGTATTATTTACTACTGAATATCATACTTTGAACAAACCATTACTCTTTTTTAATATGTACAGCCCCTACTCAAATCAACAGCTCTTCATTTATGAAATCTTTAATATATTAGCCAAATAAATGCGATGAATAAAAACTAACTCATAAAACGTAAAAAATAAAACATCCAGGCCACAAATACTGGTGTAAAATCCTTTATAAATCCACAAAAACCACACAGATGAGCGCTTTCATCTGATCGCAACACTTCTTCAGATGAAAGCACCAGTGCAACATACAACTTTTTATAGTTAAACACAATTAACACCAATTAAGCTTTTGAAAATTGAGGTTTGAAATTTAAAAGAGCATCACAATAAAATACAATGCTATCAATGCAATGTAATACAAAAACTCATACCATTATCTCATCAAATACAAAAATGTATATAATTCAAATACTTTCAGCTTTTTTCAATAATACAGATGTAATACTTATGTAGTCATTCAGACCAGGTAGAATGTTTGATTTTAACCTAAGTTGCCATATAAGTTCCTTGTACAACAAAGCATTTTTCAAGTCCCCCCTCCCCTATATTGATTTTCCTTAACAATGTCAATAATACCAAACTTATAACCTCCGAAGGAAGAACATAATAGGCTATGCTTAAATAAAGCACTAGTCTCTTTATGTGTTCTAATGTCATACAGATGTTCATAAATGTGGTCTTTAAATGGTCTTTCTGTTTTTCCTATATAGAATGCACAACAATTTGTGCATACAGCCATATAGACCAACATTTTTGTTTTACAATTTCCTCTGCAAAATCTGACTATACTGTTCAAACCATTGTTCAACTTAATCTTTTCCTCACTACACATGAAGGAACAAACACTGCAACTGCCACATGGGACAGTAGCTCTAAATTGTATGACCTCCCTATCATACTGCTCGAACATTCTTTTAAAGTTCCTTCCAACTTTATATGTGAACAAGGGTTGTTCCCCCACTAGGTTATATAAATCCATGTTAGTTTTAAATAAATTCCAATTTGCTCTCAATATATGTGTAAATACATCAGAGAACATATTATATTGTGTAACACAAGCTCTGTGAAAGTTTTTTCTTTTTTTATTGTCATCATTTACAATATATAAAGAATGTCCCAACAAGGGCTTATATTTCGTACCCCAACCATTGTAAACCTCTTCCAAAACTTCACTAACCATGTCAGTAGGATATTCTCTTTCCATAAAACATTTACCCAAAAATATAAATTCCCCTTTTAGGTCACAGTGGTCAGATGTCATCCTTGCTATCCTCACTGCCTGGCCTTTAATGAGACTTTTCTTTTGTGTTATAGGATGGTCACTGCTATAATGGAGATAGCTATTACACCATGTATCCTTCCTATAAATGTTGGACTTAAATCCATTGCTAGTTTTGGAAATTGTAACATCCAAACAGTTAATACTTTTATCATTATATGTATGTGTAAAGGAAAGGAAGTACAAGAATTTAAATATTCCATAGATATCATCCAAAAATCTCAAGTACAGGCTAATATATTTAAAGAAAGGGCATGAAAAAACATACCTATTTTCCCATTCAAGTAAAACTAAGTTTGCATACACTACTACCTTGTTGGTAATACTCTCCTTGGAAATTAATGTAATTAGAGTCAAGTATAAACTCCATAAGCTCCAAAATGAGGGAGACTCTATCCTTGGGCAGACTAGAAAATTTATTCACGCTGTCACCAAAATAATCATGACCCTCATCTCTAGGAATGCAAGTAAAATAATAAGATGAGAGGTTTGGTTTACTATGTCCGTTCACTGATTGATTTGTGTACTTTATAATCAATTCTATTTTCTAATAAATATTCTTCTAATTGAGAATCAATTCTTCCATATGCTATATTGATTTGGAACTGTCTAATAAGATGTTGGTAATAATATTCTTATACTCCTCAGTGTTAAAAATAACAACTGATTATTGTGCATCTGTAATTCATATAATAAATTCCTTTCCTCAAATGTCAGATTGAATGCCTTCAGTTACTGTCTTCTCACACAGTAAAAGAACAGGATGAAGTGGTGGATTAGAAGTACTTTTCCTAGCAAGTTCTAAATGCCCATTGATAATGTTTATTTCATTGTCTTGGTTGTGGTTAAACATAATATTTAAGTTTAATTTTCTTAAATATAATTTCAAATCTATTAAAAGATTTGCAATATCGATTTAACAAATATGAAACCTTTAGAGAAGAGTTTAAATCCTCTGTACTCACTAAGAATACCATGACTACCCTCAATAGAAACTATTTCCCCTTCTTCCCTGTTTTTTTCCATCCATAGTTGGTCCCATATGCATTGCTCTGATGGAAACCTGGTTTTGCTCGCTATATGCTCTGACCTTCTTGGTACTAAAAATGTTCACTTTCTGCACTAAAGGAATCTAAACTGTCCAAATGTCTATGTACAACATGTGCATCTACATTCTGTTCCTCTGTATTAGGAATCCTATCATGAACATGATCAAATTCCCAATTATCACCTACATGGTGTACTCTATATGAATAGCCATGTATTCTATTGTTGTTTTTCTTAAAAGGACCTGAATATACTTTACCCTCTTCATATTGCCTTTTGTCCCTCAAAAACTTTTTCTGCTTTGTAACAAAAATACTATGAATCCTTTTATCTATCTTGACCAACACGTTAATATACAACTTTTCATATTCAGAAAACAATAAATCATTTGTTATATCTGAATTTAATTTATTAGTGTCAGCCACCAAAGCTGCCAGTAATGTTTTGTTGTATTTGACCATACATTCAATGATACCTCTGCCACACTCATCAAAATAACTGTGAAAGTCTTTTAAAACTGCTTCAGTGTACAAAATGCCAAAGGGATATTTATAAAACCTTAAACCCTGTGGTACAATATTGTGAACTAAACAGCTTTTTTAAATAACTGTTGTCCACCTATAAATGCTTCAATTTAAACAATTTCTTCTCCAGTAAAAAAATAATTTCTTTTAAAGTAAGCGTTTTATCATTTTCATTATGAAAACTGTGAATAAGTGCATTAACATCAAAGCCATGATCAAATTTATAATTTTTATCAATTATTTCCTTAAAACAAGGGACTTGAGCAGTCCAAGAATTGGCAGAATGAAATAAAACATCAGCGTTCTGTGAACTACAATTGACACAGTTAGAACGCTGTTTGGATAAAGGAACAGTACCTTGTGTATGAGGAAAAGATAAAGTTGAACAATGGTTTGAACAGTATAGTCAGATTTTGCAGAGGAAATTGTAAAACAAAAATGTTGGTCTATATGGCTGTATGCACAAATTGTTGTGCATTCTATATAGGAAAAACAGAAAGACCATTTAAAGACCGCATTTATGAACATCTGTACGACATTAGAACACATAAAGAGACTAGTGCTTTATTTAAGCATAGCCTATTATGTTCTTCCTTCGGAGGTTATAAGTTTGGTATCATTGACATTGTTAAGAAAAATCAATATGGGGAGGGGGGGACTTGAAAAATGCTTTGTTGTACAAGGAACTTATATGGCAACTTAAGTTAAAATCAAACATTCTACCTAGTCTGAATGACTACATAAGTATTAAATCTGTATTATTGAAAAAAGCTGAAAGTATTTGAATTATATACATTTTTGTATTTGATGAGATAATGGTATGAGTTTTTGTATTAAATTGCATTGATAGCATTGTATTTTATTGTGATGCTCTTTTAAATTTCAAACCTCAATTTTCAAAAGCTTAATTGGTGTTAATTGTATTTAACTATAAAAAGTTGTATGTAGCACTGGTGCTTTCATCTGAAGGCTCATCTGTGTGGTTTTTGTGGATTTATAAAGGATTTTACACCAGTATTTGTGGCCTGGATGTTTTATTTTTTACGTTTTATGAGTTAGTTTTTATTCATCGCATTTGTGGTTATCGTATCCAGTTTTCTGCAATCTGGTGTTACCTTTAGGTTTTTTCTGGCACTGGTGCTACTACATTAATCTTGCTAATATGAACAATTCTGTGTGTGATTCGACCTTGTTGGTAGATGGTGGAATCCCCAGTCCTGTATGCTGTGACTGTACATCCAGTGAAGTCAGCAAAATTAGAGTTGTTGAGCCAAAATGAACCTGTAGGTGGCGTTCCACTACTGGGTTCGATGTTTCTTCAAAGTAAAAAGGATTCCGCTGTTTTGATGATGTCATCTCCATGCTCGGTTGGCGTGAGTAATGGTGGGGTGCAGAGTGGATCGGTGTTTGTTCCTGACACAGTTTCTAACAGTGCAGGGCCGAATAAGGCTGGACATACAACTATGGTCAACAGGCATATTCATGATGATGGAAAACTGACTTCTCAAGCGTATTCTCATACACGAGGTACTGTTCCTTTAGCCAAACAGCGTTCTAACTGTGTCAATTGTAGTTCACAGAACGCTGATGTTTTATTTCACTCTCCTAATTCTCGGACTGCTCAAGTCCCTTGTTTTAAGGACATAGTTGATAAAAATTATAAATTTGATCATGGCTTTGATGTTAATGCACTTATTCACAGTTTTCATAACGAAAATGATAAAACGCTTACTTTAAAAGAAATTATTTTTGTACTGGAGAAGAAATTGTTTAAATTGAAGCATTTACAGGTGGACAACAGTTATTTTAAAAGCTGTTTAGTTCACAATATTGTACCACAGGGTTTAAGGTTTTATAAATATCCCTTTGGCATTTTGTACACTGAAGCAGTTTTAAAAGACTTTCATAGTTATTTTGATGAGTGTGGCAGAGGTCTCATTGAACGTATGGTCAAATATAATGAAACATTACTGGCAGCTTTGGTGGCTGACATTAATAAATTAAATTCAGATATAACAAATGATTTATTGTTTTCTGAATATGAAAAGTTGTATATTAACGTGTTGGCCAAGATAGATAAAAGGATTCATAGTATTTTTGTTACAAAGCAGAAAAAGTTTTTGAGGGACAAAAGGCAATATGAAGAGGGTAAAGTATATTCAGGTCCTTTTAAGAAAAACAACAATAGAATACATGGCTATTCATATAGAGTACACCATGTAGGTGATAATTGGGAATTTGATCATGTTCATGATAGGATTCCTAATACAGAGGAACAGAATGTAGATGCACATGTTGTACATAGACATTTGGACGAGTTAGATTCCTTTAGTGCAGAAAGTGAACATTTTTTAGTACCAAGAAGGTCAGAGCATATAGCGAGCAAAACCAGGTTTCCATCAGACCCAGGGCGTTCGAGCAATGCATATGGGACCAACTATGGATGGAAAAAAACAGGGAAGAAGGGGAAATAGTTTCTATTGAGGGTAGTCATGGTATTCTTAGTGAGTACAGAGGATTTCAAATTTTAATTACACCTCTTGTAGTTTATCTAAACTACATTTTAGCCTCTTCTCTAAAGGTTTCAAATTTGTTAAATCCCAGTATGGTGATATTGCAAATCTTTTAATAGATTTGAAACTATATTTAAGAAAATTAAACTTAAATATTATGTTTAACCACAACCAAGACAATGAAATAAACATTATCAACGGGCATTTAGAACTTGCTAGGAAAAGTACTTCTAATCCACCACTTCATCCTGTTCTTTTACTGTGTGAGAAGACAGTAACTGAAGAGCTATACGAAGCAGATGCCAAACATAAATGGCAAAAAGAGCATTCGAATCTGACATTTGAGGAAAGGAATTTATTATATGAATTACAGATGCACAATAATCTTCGTATCATGAAACCTGACAAGGGTGGGGGAGTTGTTATTTTTAACACTGAGGAGTATAAGAATATTATTACCAACATTTTATTAGACAGTTCTACATACACCCCAGTGTCAAAAAAACAAATCAATATAGCATATGGAAGAATTGATTCTCAATTAGAAGAATATTTATTAGAAAATAGAATTGATTATAAAACCTACAACTTTTTGAGACAACTTCACCCTTGTGTTCCTAACATATTTGGTGTGCCCAAAGTACACAAATCAATCAGTGAACCCCCTTTTAGACCCATAGTCTCAGCAAAAAACTCCAAAACTCACCCATTAGCTGTGTTCGTAGACCACCATATTAAGGACATAGTAAACCAAACCTCTCATCTTATTAAAGACTCTTGGGAGTTTCTGAGTAAAATTACTAACAATCTTTGGAGCAGGGACTGCACTTTTCTCACTATTGACATGAAAGATCTTTTTACTTGCATTCCTAGAGATGAGGGTCATGATTATTTTGGTGACAGCTTGAATAAATTTTCTAGTCTGTCCAAGGATAGAATCTGCCTCATTTTGGAGCTTATGGAGTTTATACTTGACTCTAATTACATTCATTTCCAAGGAGAGTATTACCAACAAGGTAGTGGTATTGCCATGGGTGCAGCCTGTGCTCCAGTGTATGCAAACTTAGTTTTACTTGAATGGGAAAATAGGTATGTTTTTTCATGTCCTTTCTTTAAATATATTAGCCTGTACTTGAGATTTTTGGATGATATCTTCGTGTTGTGGAATGGAACACATGACACAGTACAGAAGTTTATGGAATATTTAAATTCTTGTACTTCCTTCCTTTCCTTTACACATACATATAATGATAAAAGTATTAACTATTTGGATGTTACAATTTCCAAAACTAGCAATGGATTTAAGTCCAACATTTATAGGAAGGATACATGGTGTAATAGCTATCTCCATTATAGCAGTGACCATCCTATAACACAAAAGAAAAGTCTCATTAAAGGCCAGGCAGTGAGGATAGCAAGGATGACATCTGACCACTGTGACCTAAAAGGGGAATTTATATTTTTGGGTAAATGTTTTATGGAAAGAGAATATCCTACTGACATGGTTAGTGAAGTTTTGGAAGAGGTTTACAATGGTTGGGGTACGAAATATAAGCCCTTGTTGGGACATTTTATTTTTATTTATTTTACATTTGTTGACCGGGCTAGTCCAGCTGGATACATGTCCATTTTCAGTAGAGGCCTGGGGAGAAAAGCTCCACATTCAACAAAAAGATCACAATAACATAAGTACATTACAAGATTTAACAAATTAACTAGTAAATACATTTTAGCTAAGAGAATACTAGTAAATACATTTTAGCTTATGATTAAGGAAAAGTATTCTAGGCTAACAAATCATGTATGGATATACATACAATAGGTAGGAAACATTGAGCACTGTAAGAACTTTCAGTTAGTTTTACAGACAAGGCTGTCAATAGAAAGGATTAGCTAGTTTTGTGTGATTGAGAAGAATAGGGTCAGGAGATAGTGGAGGAAGTTAGTCTGGGTTTGCACAGGGGCATAGCCAGTGTGATTTAAGGTATGGTTTGAGCTTGGATTTAAATAGGGTTGTAGAAGGTAGAGAGATAAGATCAGTAGGGAGGGAGTTCCAGGTTTTCCCCACTGTGTTAGAGTATAAAGAATCTCCAGCCAGGTTATTGGTTTTACATATCTTTACCATTATTTTATTTGAAGAGCGCAGGGTTTTAAGGTTATTGTAGGGGGTGATTAGATTGGTTAGTATTGGAGTAGATGTAGGATGGAACAGTATCTTATATGCAATAGTTAGCTGGTTTGATAGGATAAGATTTGGTAATTCTAGCCACCCTAGTTGATTACGATTGTTACAATGATGGGTTCTATAGGTAGAACCAGTTGCAAATCTGGCAATATTATTGTAGGAGCTGGCCAGCTTGTTCATATTGCTTTTACATAGTTTGGTATAGATTGGGGAAGCATATAGCAGGGTTGAGATAAGGTGGGTCCTGGCAATTGTGGTCCTTGCTAGTGGGGTAAGAAAGGATTTGATCCTATAAAGGGAGCCTAGTTTTTCGTTTACTGTTTTTATAGTGCTGTTTATATGTGGCTCAAAGGTGAGGTGGTTGTCAATTAGTACTCCAAGTAGTTTTGTAGTAGAGTCTGGAGATATGGTTGTACCATTGCTAGATGTGATTGTGAAATGTAGTGGGGGGGCTCTGACGGGTGGGAGTACATAGTAGCATTTTTGTTTTTTTAGGATTTAGGATGAGACATCGTTGAAGGAGCCAATTCTCTACTGTATTAAATGTGTCTTGGGTTAGGGAATGCAGTTGTCAAAGTGAGGAGGCTGAGCATATGAGTGTAGAGTCATCTGCATATTGGATACAGGTGGCTTGAGGTAGAGCAGTGTGTAGGTCGTTAGTAAAAATAGAAAAGAGGAGAGGACCTAATATGGAGCCTTGAGGGACTCCGAGGGCAATTGGTAAGTGGGAAGACAAGTTGTTTTCCCATAGTACTGCCTGTTGCCTATTATTTAGATAGGACTGGAACCATTGAATAATTAGTGGATCCAGTGAGAAGTTGCCTAGTATGTTTATGAGTAGCTGGTGGTTGACCATGTCAAAGGCTTTTGACAGATCAATGAAGAGGGCTGAGGAGAGAGTGTTACTATTATGGTTTTTATTAATGACATCTGTGAAGGAAAGAAGAGCAGAAGAGGTGCTATGAAATGGTCTAAATCCATGTTGGCAGGTAGCTAATAGGTTGTTTGCTAGGAGGTGGTTTAATAGTTGCTTGTGAATGCACTTCTCCATGATTTTTGCCAGAGGGGATAAAATGGCTATAGGCCTATAGTTAGAATAGTCTTTTGAATTACCACCTTTATGCAGGGGAATAACATGTGAGATTTTCCAAATATTTGGAATAGTTCCTTCAGAAATAGTTCTATTAATGAGGATGGATATGGGGTAGGCTATAGCATTGGCTGCTTTTTGCAGGTATTCTGCAGGTAACAGATCAGCAGAGAGGGTGGTGGGTTTAAGTTTTTTGATTAGGGAGCAGACAAAAGACGTAGGAACGGGTTGGAATTGAAATGTTGGGGGGCTATTAGGGATAATATTAGTAGGAGATGCAGTGTTAGTGGATAGCTGATTGGCCAAAGATTGAATGGTGTCTGTGAAGAAAGTGTTAAAAGAATTGGCAATTTGGTTGGGGCTAAGGAGATTGGAGCCTGAGGGGGGTGGGTGTAATTGAGTGTCCTGGGTGCAGGAGTTTGTTTATGCATGACCAGAACTTTTGAGGTTTGTTTTGGTTGATCTGTTGGAATTGGCAGTAATAGTTTCTTTTATCTGACAATATGGCTTTTTTAGTTTCATTTCTTAGCTGTCTAAATATTAGTTGATCTTCCAGGTTTTTGGTTGTGCACCAGGTAGCCCATTGTTTGTTTCTATGGATAATTTTTTGTCTGGTAATTTTGGTGAGCCAAGGTGCTGGTTTAGTCCTTGTTCTTACTATACGAGTTGGGGCATGGTAGTCTAGAATGGTTAAAAATTTAGAGTTAAAGTATTTAACGGCATTGTCTAGTGGAAGGTTTTTCAGGGGTGACCAGTCACAAGCTACAAGTTCTTTTTGAAAGCTGTCAGTGCTAAAATTTTTATTACATCTTATTTTCTTATATATGGTAGGGTTTGGCATATCAGTCTTATACCGGATTAAGAAGATAGGTGAGTGGTCACTGATATCTTCTGGAAGGGTCCCTACCTTATAAGATTGGTTTTGACTGTTTGTAAGAATCCAATCTAGGATGCTGTTGTTGTTATTATTATGTTTACTGGTTCTAGTGGGGAGTGTAATGTTTTGTGTAAAACCATGTAGGTTGATGTGTAAAGAGGGCTGTTCAGATGTGCAAGACATCCAGTTTATATTAAAGTCACCAAGTATTATGGTTTCTTGTGGGTAGGTGGTGGACAGCCAGCTTAGGATAGCTTCTAAGGTAGTGATGTTGTTGCCTGGGGGAAGGTAAATACAGATTATATAGATGGATTTATGTTTGTTAAGTTGAAATTTAGAGATAAGAATTTCAGCATTGCTAGTTAGGGGAGGTTTAGAATTGATGGAAGTGATTTGTAATCCAGATTTATATAGGATAGCTACCCCTCCTCCTTTCTTAGAGTTACGGTCCAGTCTCAAGATGCTATAGCCAGGGGGAATAACTGTAGTATCCTGTGTGGTTGATTTGAGCCATGTTTCAGAAAGGCAGAGGATGTCAAATGAATGTACATGTTTGAGGGCATGTAGGTGAGCAACTTTATTGTTTATGCTATGAATATTCTTTATATATTGTAAATGATGACAATAAAAAAAGAAAAAAACTTTCACAGAGCTTGTGTTACACAATATAATATGTTCTCTGATGTATTTACAAATATATTGAGAGCAAATTGGAATTTATTTAAAACTAACAAGGATTTATACAACCTAGTGGGGGAACAACCCTTGTTCACATATAAAGTTGGAAGGAACTTTAAAAGAATGTTCGAACAGTATGATAGGGAGGTCATACAATTTAGAGCTACTGTCCCATGTGGCAGTTGCAGTGTTTGTTCCTTCATTTATAGTGAGGAAAAGATAAAGTTGAACAATGGTTTGAACAGTATAGTCAGATTTTAGAGGAAATTGTAAAACAAAAATGTTGGTCTATATGGCTGTATGCACAAATTGTTGTGCATTCTATATAGGAAAAACTGAAAGACCATTTAAAGACCACATTTATGAACATCTGTACGACATTAGAACACATAAAGAGACTAGTGCTTTATTTAAGCATAGCCTATTATGTTCTTCCTTCGGAGGTTATAAGTTTGGTATTATTGACATTGTTAAAGAAAATCAATATAGGGGAGGGGAGACTTGAAAAATGCTTTGTTGTACAAGGAACTTATATGGCAACTTAGGTTAAAATCAAACATTCTACCTGGTCTGAATGACTACATAAGTATTACATCTGTATTTTTGAAAAAAGATGAAAGTATATGAATTATATACATTTTTGTATTTGATGAGATAATGGTATGAGTTTTTGTATTACATTGCATTGATAGCATTGTATTTTATTGTGATGCTCTTTTAAATTTCAAACCTTAATTTTCAAAAGCTTAACTGGTGTTAATTGTGTTTAACTATAAAAAGTTGTATGTAGCACTGGTGCTTTCATCTGAAGAAGTCTTGTGATCAGACGAAAATGCTCATCTGTGTGTTTTTTGTGGATTTATAAAGGATTTTGCACCAGTATTTGTGGCCGGGATTTTTTATTATTATATTAGCCAAATACCCAAATCATCTGTTTATTGTAGGTGGGAACTGGAATGCTTTACTAAATCTAGATAAGGATAGATTGCATAATAAAAACAGACAGTCACAATCTACCACTACAGCACTTGAAGAATTACAAAATACATTTGAACTAGTTGACCCTTATGTTAAATTTCAATATTATAAAACAATATCAAGATTCACTTTTTTTTCAGCCACTCATAAAACTTGGTCCAGGATAGATGCTTTTCTAATTTTCCTTGCTTTCCTTTCTAACAAATTAAATTATGCTGTATCACCTAGAACTCTTTCAGATCATTCCAAAATTAGACTTTTAATAAACTTTCAAGCTCATAAACAAAATATTTCCTATTTCAATACCTGGACATTAAATCCTAAAATTATACAAAACCAAGAAACTACACAAGAAATTCAGAAAGTGCTAGCCCAACTTCAAAATGATTTTATATCTGTTCAAATTCCATATGACATACAATGGGCAGCTACCAAGGCAGTCATCAGGGGTATTATTATTCAAAAACCTGCATGGCTCAAAAAAAGTATAACAATCTTAAGAATGAACTAGAGTATCAGATAAACACTGCTGAACTAGAACTTCAGGAAAAATATTCTAAAGAACTTGAGGAAAAAATAATTGATTGGCAAAAACAATTACACAAACACTATTTAGAAAATATCTCCTTCTTAGAATTAAGGTCAATATATCAATATTCAGAATGGGCTCAAACACCATAAAAATTCCTAGCTAAACTAATTAACATAAAAAGTGGACCTCCTAGGATCAAAGAAATAAAATATGAAGGACAGGTGAAATATAAAGATCAAGATATAGTGGACGCTTTTGAAGATATTTATAAGAAATTATACAATATACCCTTATCACCATCTACAGATAGATTTGAGGATTTTATACATAATATAAACTTTCCACAAATTACAGAAGATCAAAGGAAACTCTTAAAATCACCGTTACAATTAACAGAGATAAAAGCTGCAATAAACAAACTAAAACTAGGTAAATCCCCTGGGTCTGATGGATACACATCTGATTTTTATAAGCTATTCATGGAACCTATCTTCAAAGTGTTATTAAAAGTTTTCAACTATATAATACAATATGGTATAACAGACAAATACTTAAATAACTCCAAGACAGTGTTGATTCCTAAACCACATTCTGATCCAACAGATCCAGCAAATTATAGACCAATAGCCCTCATAAACACTGATCTTAAGATATTAGCCCATGTTATAGCAAATAGACTTAAGAATAGACTCCCCTCTATTATTTCCCAACAACAAATGGACTTTATGACAAACAGGCAAACAAGTGACAACACCCTCCTCTTAGATACCATTGTAAGACTACTTAATAGTGATAAATGCCCCAGATATGCCCTTACAATAGATGCAACTAAAGCTTTTGATAGAGTAAACTTACACTTTCTCTTTAATATACTGCCTTTATATGTTTTTTCTCAAGAATTCATTAAAATGATCCAAGTTCTGTATCAGAAAGCTTCTACCACTATACAGATAAATAAACATATAACTAACCCTATACTCTTATCCAATGGTACAAGACAAGGATGTCCTCTTTCACCATACCTATTTAATTTTTATCTAGAACCCCTCCTTCTGTTTATTTCACAAAAAAACTTTCATCACATTCCAGGAATCCACAATACAAATCTTATATACTCGGCCTTTGCTGATGACTTAAATATATACTTCCAACTCCCCACTACTGACCTCCCACAAATACTTAAAGTTATTGATGAGTTCTTGGTAGTTTCAAATTATAATTTAAATTTAAACAAGTCACACATATTTCCCCTCAATCATATAGGTCATAAAGAATTGTACTTTCCTATGAGTGAGATCAAAATAAACTACCAGATAAAATATCTAGGAATAATATTTACTTCAGACTTCAAAGATATTATAAACAATAACCTACTAACTACATGGACTAGTATTCAAAACGATATGGATAGATGGAAGAACATTAATATGTCACCACTGTCAAAAGCTAGTGTTGTCAAAATGAATTTTCTACCAAGAATACTCTTTCAATTAAATGCTACCTTTTCAAATATTCCCCAAAACTTCTTCCTTGCCATGGAAAAAGCTATATCAAGATTCTTATGGTATCCCAAATCTACCAGAATTAAATATGCAAAACTTGTACTCACGAAAGATAAGGAGGGATTGGGGTTACCTGATTTTAAGCTTTACTATAGTATAATTACTGTATACAGACTAATACAAATAATAAACTATGACTCATATATAAATACTTGGGCACCCCAGTGGACCAAAATCTGGTATGAACAGTTGAAATCCCTTGGCTGTAATATCAAATCCTTACCATTCTTGAATTTAAACCAGGCTAGCATATACACGAAGAATTTACACTCACTAATTAAAAACATGATTCTTACAATACAGAAACTATTTAAATCATTGCAATTAGCTGACGCTTTTGCTCTTATACAACCGTTACACCTAAATCCTAATCTACTAATCAATAATAAACCAGTAAATCTAACAAACTACCCCCTGATAAAAGACTGCACAATATGGGATATATACCAATGGAAAGACTCTAACACGGGGCAAATGAGACTTGAACTCAAACTTCCTATGAAATATAGTATTATCTTTAACCAACTTCATCATCTTATAAATGCTAAATTCTCAGAAATACACACTGACTTACAGAACATAGATTTAGTTAAATTAATACTTGAAAATCTTGCGATTAAAGAAAACAATTTCTAGGACTTATAAAATTGTATTGAGTGCAAAACATCAGAATTCTTTATTATTTTCAAACTATTGGCAAACGAAAAATCAATCATTGACTGAAGAAAATAAGAAACTAGCCATTGAAAATACAATCAAATTCATTCCTTTCAAGAAGCTGTTATATACACAAATTATGGTAAATAATCTATATTATACCTTATCTAAATTAAATAAATCCAATCTTAACTTTTTGTCTATATGTCCCCATTCTCCGGATCAAACAGCTGATATTTTACATGTCATGTGGAACTGTACTAAGATACACAACTTGTTCCTTGAGAGTAAGATTAGAGAAGATGGGATATGAAAAATCAACCCTGGCATGGGAGACAGCTATATTGCAGATTAATATCAATCAACTCCCAAAAATATTAAAACATGTCTTTATTACGATGTGTACCCTTATTAAATTCTTTATTACAAAGAATTGGAATGTCATGTCACCAATTACATGGGAAATTTTTAGCAATCTTGCTATCAAATACATCTCATCTCACAAATTAATTTATTCAAAAACAAAAAACAAACGCCATTACCAAAAATATTGGGGTTACTTATTAGATATAATTCTTGACAAATAAAATTCACCTACAAATTGTCATGAAAAGCTAACCTTTAAATAAGAAATGAATGTAGTATAACCAGTCTTTCTTGCATCTTCTCCCTTCACTTAGTATATGTGTAACTAGATATTTTCTCTAAACATACAAATAAATGGTTACATTTCTATTTTTACTTTCTATATAGACTATCCCCTTTTTCACTATCCCTTATGAGGCCAAATGAACATAAGAATTCTCATACTTTGACGATGTAGTGACTTCTTGTGTATATATTATATATATATATATATGTGTGTTTGTGTGTGTGTGTGTCTGTATATAATTTTCTCAGAATGAGATTGTTGTCTGTTTTCTTTAGATAGGCATTTGTATTGTTTATTTGTGTTGTTGAGTTACTGCATTGTTGTTATTATTTGAAAAAGAAAAGAAAATTGAAATAAAGAGATTTTGGGGAAAAAAGACACAAATGTGCCGTGTTCCACAAATAGTATATAGTGTGTGGATCACTGTGTTTAGCAAATGTGCTACACACACACACACACACACACACACACACACACACACACACACACGTGATTCACAGTTGTAGTTTATGTATTTATATTTATCCATTTCCCATGTTTGCGCTAAGCCACCCACCATGCAAATACTGGTATTAAAAAAAGAAAACAAATGTATCAAATAAACAGCATTACAAAATAAATGTTAGTATTCATGAAAGATTTTTACACAAGTCTGGATTTGAACTCTCACACCAATAAACCTATAAAACACAGTAAGGGTGTCTTATCCCTCTTTGTCACAGAAACAGCGTTTCAGCAGGAATTAAATTCCTTGTACATACAAACAAGTCCCAAATCATCCACAGTATTAACAAGACATATGACACTTGTACACTTCTGAATTGTTTGTACATGCTTTAATTTCATATGTAGTATAATGAGTGATCACACAGTCATATTTGACTATTCTTTGCAGAAATATAGCTCTGTTTTATCTTTGCATGGTGTTCCTTCTTCTCTTATCTGAGCAGTAATCTGAGACATGCAGTCTGTAAGGCATTTTGTATCATTGTCCATAAAATGTATGAGAATATTAAATGGCAATAATATATAGTTTCCAACAAATGCAGGGGAATTTGGATATTACTGAAGATAAATTGAGAACGGTGTGCTGCTTGCTTACATTTAAAACCTTGATACAATTACTTCTACACTTTGTAAGCATAACCTGACTGACACACCCACTGGAGGGAAGGGAACCTGAACTGCTGAAGTGTTTTCCTTCTCCCTAGCAGTAATCATTCACAGTTGCAACCCATTAATAACAAACACAGAGGGAGTGCCTGCACTATGTTTACATGTGATACATGGAGCCAAGAATTTGGGATTCAGCAAGTCTGATGAATTCACACCTCATTTCCATCTTCACCATGCTCACATGCCTGAATCTACATTATAAAAAGGGAACTCTGTAGCTAGGGAACCTGAAGGTGAGACGAGTTGTGTATGTTGACTACACAGAAGAAGATTTTGATTACTTTGGATGTATCTACACAGAAGACTACTGATCTTGATAAGGTATGATTGCATTTTTCAGTTATATACTGGATTTGCTCATGTCAGTAGGACAAATATTTATATATTTTTATATAATGTGCATTGCTAAATGCAACTTTTATCTGTATGAACTTCTAAGAAGTTTACTGATGGCATAGGCATTATTGTCAAAGGCATTTTACTTTCTCATATACACAGCCTTTTTAACTTTTATTACAAGTGTTACTGCTACAACTGTTTCTGTTTATACTCTTCTATGTTATTTCAGTGCAATGTAAATGTCCTATATTGTCAATGATGTGAGGGGTTTAGCCTTCTAGGATGGCCCATAGACACCTCTAGGGGAGTCCTGGGTACAGGTGGAGGTGACTGGCAGTTGCATAAAAATGACATTTGTATTTTAGTACTGATGAGCATTTGACAGAAATATGCATTTATCTGTATATGTGAGGTGGATGTCAGGACTGTGTGTGTGTATACTGTCTGTGATAGTGGCACCTATGTTACTTTGTTAGCATATATAAAAATGTAGTGTAGGTATTAATTTCTTTCCTGCATTTGTTGCTTATTATCACAGGTGATTCTGACAGTGGAAGTGTAGAACTCTTACCATCTGATGTCAAAGTATTGTCAGACTCTGACGATGATGGTGGCCAAACAGAGGCGCAGTTGGGGGGAGGGTGCAGAGGTTGAATCTGACACTGAGTTTGACATTCAGACATCCTCTCTAATTCCATTGCACACAGCCAGTAGGCCTATGCAAATCCATTCCAGTGAGCCCTCAGATATTGGACAGGTGGAGAGTGATACAGTTGAACAGGGTAGTGTTGCTACTGCAGCTTCAGTGCCTGTTGATTCTGGCTGTTGCCAAAGTATGGGCGAGGTCTCACACAGGCTGACGTGTGACTTCCTCCACCATGTTGCTGATTCAGTGGATCAGAAGAATGACATGTTGGAATGGGCAATGTTTGTGATGGAATGTCTGCTGGGAGGGGGACGGCATCCATGTGGGCATAGGACAGCCACATCATCTGATGTTAGCTGATGTGGCCATGCCCAATCACACTCTCATAGTGGCACTACTTCCACTGCCCTGTCAGTGGTTGAGGTGTCATCACCCAACCGTGGCAGGCCATGAGGTCATGGTCCTGGGCATACTCTTGAGGAGAGGTCATCCAGAAAACATCAAGTTACATTCAGGTAACAGCAGTGCATCTAACTGTGGGTGTAGATGTGCCAGTGGAACTCCTGGCAGAGCCAGTTCTCGGGTGAGGGACAACGACGATGAACTGTCACCTCTACCATGCACAGTTCACACTTGTCTGACATACCAGGACATAGAGTTAGCACAAACCTTGGCTGTGTCCTTGCAGACACTCACACACCAGTTTCACCTGTAGTGCCAATACAGACATGCACACATAACAGTTACATGGGTCAGTCGTGAGGCTTAAATCTTATTCTGTTATACTCGCCATTTGATATGTTATCCAAATGTCTGCCTGCTTCTCTTTCTCACTCACATGCGCTCACTACCTTTTGTGCCAGCCTAGGCCTCCTGCCCCCCACATAAAACCATGTTCAATTGATGATGACTGTGCCATATCCTTGTTTTCTGTCTTTTGGATTCAGGGATACTTAAGTCTTTTGTCTGATGCTCAGGATGCATAGTTGACATAGTGTTCAGTATATCTGTTTTTGTGATGCTGTGTTGCAAGTTGTAATGCTTTCTTATAGGTTTTTGTATGTGTACATCCCTCCCAAACTCTTAACACCAACAAAGCTGGACCAAGCCATAAATAAAAGTGTGACAAAGGCCCAACAATGGGGAGAGTTTTTAAACACTGTGGTCTTAACAAACTTGGACAGTTGATGGAATAAAAGGTTTTGTATTACTATTTTTATGTTTGTTCTGAGGGATATGTAGTCTGAAAGTGAAATGTGTGTCATTGTTTTCTAACTTCACTTTTTAATGATTTGCCTTTACAAACATATGAGACCAAAGTGGTGAAAATCTGTGCATTTTAGACATAAGGCCTATTAGATGACAGATTACACGTAGTCACATAAGTCAGTGTTGCTACATTTTGATGTAATTGCTGTAAAATTCACCCACCTTATACTTACTTACATTACTAAGTAACAATATGCAAGGATATATCATTCATTTGTATTTTGAGATATTTATTTTTCTATTTCAGTTTCAACACTAACCTTGGAAATGCAGCAGCTGCAAGAGTTTTAATTCAGGGCTGACTCTGATGATAGCAGTACACAGCCATTACATGGGTAAGTAAAGGTTGTGAGTGTTGCCTGCCATCGATGTTACTTTATATATGTGCATAGGATGAAGGATTTTAGCCCCTTAGGTGGTGAGCATGTGTGCTATCTGTTGCCTCTTGGCCAGTGCAAGGCCATATTGTGCACATCCACATCTGCCTGCACCCACAGCAGTTGTTGGTTCCCCCCCTGACTCCTCACCCTCATGTGGCTGTGGTGACCTTGCCAGTGATGGTGGGATGTGTGGCCCTTCCCCTTGCTGTTCCTGCTGAAGCTGTTTTCTCAGGTTACTGTTGTGGAGCATGGCACAGACGGTGAATATTTCAGCACATGTATGGGGATTGTACTGCAGGACTTCCCAGATGTATCTAGGCACCGGAACTGTGACTTCAGCTGCCCAAACACATGCTCTATAACATTTCTTGTTTGAGCATGTGCCTCATTATAATGCTCTTCATTTGGTGTGTGTGCATTTCTGATGGGCATCATCAGACATGGTCCCAGTATATAACCTGCATCCCCCAGCAAATGACCCTGTGGGATATCTCCCCTAGTAAACATCTCATGCAGCTGAGAGTTGTGCCAGATATGTGAGCCATGGTGACTGCTTGGGTTGCCAGCACACATATTCAGGATGATTCCCTTAGCATTACACATGACCTGGCAGTTAATGGAGTAGTAGCCTTTTCTGTTTATGTACACCCTTCCCTATTCCCTGGGTAGTGCTTTGATTTTACATGTGTACAGTCTATGGCACCAAACTGTGGTGGTGGTGCTGCGGTAGCGTTGTTGCCTCATAGCAAGACATTGTCCCGTTCGATTCTCAGCTAGAGCATCTTCTGTGTGGAGGCATACCTGAATGGGGCATGCCTTCGTTGAAGGTTGTGCATCAGGGCTGGTAACCCAGCACATAAAAATCCTCTATCAATCATTAGTGGACCAGAGTTCCGCTGTGGCGAGCCCTAACCGGGATAAGCCGAAAAACTCGTTACTTACAGTCTATGGCACCCATTACTTCAGGGTAGTGTGCTACAGGGTAGAACTCTTGCACAGTTCTGGCTCTATCCTGAAGTGTACAGGGGAAATATATGTACTCAATGGCATCTTGCAGCATAGTATTCAGGAATCAATGGAGGATCCTGGATGCTGATGCCTGTGACACCTCCAGCATGTCCTTTGTTGGTCTCTGGAAGGTTCCTATAGCTAAAACTGTAACTGCTACACATACCTAAGTCCCCACTGGTATTGGCTCCCCTTGGTTTATCCTTTGTCTTAGTTGAGGATGACAGAGGTTGCAGAGTTCCTGTAGTGTGTCTCTATCCACCCTGTAGCCTCATGCAAACTGTGAAAAGTTAAACAGGGTCTAAACACCCTTCTTCTTCTTCTTGGCCATGATCTATTAGCAACAGAAGCATAGACATGGGCCTGTTACACATACACATGAATAAGAGCAACAGCAGCCCCTAACATTCTTTCCATGTAGGCTAGTTTCCGTGGCTGTATTCCAGTAGGTTTTGAAATTCACAGGGAAAACCAGCACTGAGTCTACTCGGTTGCTTTATAGTTTGTTAAACAGCTTCTCCATCTTGGATTGGTTGATTAGCATACAATTCAGCTGCTTATGCTGTAATTAGCATGACATGATGTTTACCATGTTTGCGGCTCTACAACTGTGTAGAGCCTCTTACTGAATACAACACTGTGCGCTATCGTGTGAGCATTGTGCCATGATGCACACATGGTTTTATCGGACCATGTAGGCTTTATTGAATCTGCACCATTGTCTTTTTTTTTTCCAAACACTTTTTTAAATGCCCAAAACAAATTTAGTGACACTAAAAAAAAAAAAACAACTAGATTTATTGCAAACATGCCTTCCTTTTCTTTTACATTATAAACTATCCCTCTTTTGACTAGATTTGCCCTTCTTCCCCACAAAAAATCGAAACAACATTCCCAATAATTCAGTTTCCATACAGCTTGAAGACATGTACACACTGCCTAAATATGCCAGCCTTCACGTTGAACATATATACCATTTTTCTTAGGAACAACTGTCAACGTTCATATTTTTTCAGAACTTCTCCGCATTGTTCTATTACTACTTATTCCCTTCCAAACTTAACCCGTAGAACATCAATTTCACTTCTGGTAAAATAAATTCCTGCCATTCTTAACATATTAGTTTTTGACTTATTTAAATGTAATCCTACTTTACCTAAAATGTGTTCTGTTCTGTAAATTCTCTCTTTCATCCAATGTATGTTCTTGGCTGCTAAGACCAAACCATCTGCAAAGGTTAACATTAATGGCAACATTATCTCTTTCTTAACTTCCCATTTACCATCCTCAAACCTTGAACTACTTGTTGTATAAGTGCATTCGTTGCCATTGTAAATAGCCACATGCTCAGTGGAGAACCCCGCTTTACTCCTCTCCCATTTCTTGTCTTTTTTTTCTATCCATCCATTCATTAACTATCACAGATACACAAGAAGTTTCATAAATTGTCCTCACTATCCTTTTTATTTCTCATACCTTACAGTCTTTTAAAATGTTCAAAATGTCCCCATGATCAGTACTATCATATGCTTTAGCCATATCACCTACTGTTAAGTTTATTTCTTCTTCACCTTTATCTATACACTCAGCCACTTTTTTAACTGTTGTTAGCATTTCATTTACTCTCTTACCTTTAATCCTATACCCCTTCATCCAATTCTTCTTTCATTATATCAACTATTTTTTTCTGAATAATCTTCATAAATAGTCAGCATTTGCCATTGTAGTTCATCTCCAGTTTATTTCTTCCATTCCCCCTTACATATCCCTTCTTTTTATACTTTTTTCCATCCATTCATTCAATATTTCCAGAAAAACATCCTTTTCATCGTATGACATTTCTTTATAAAAACTATACTCTAATCAATCTGGACTTAGTGAATATTCTTCTTTACCTTCTTCAAACTCTTTCCTCTCAATTGTTTTCTGTTTCCTTCACTACTTCTTTTTTCATCTTCTTTACACCCGTCACATTCTTTTTCTCATACATATTCTGTACATACCTTTCAACTATATCCATAATTTCCTCTTGTTTATATTTTAACTGTCCATTTTCATCCTTCATTACATTTTTGTCTCATTACATTTCAGTGAAGTCAATGAAAACAGCAGGCAAAGATGAAGTCACAGCAGATATTATAATGATGCTGGGTGAGATAGGGGAGAAATGGCTCCTGAGGGTACACATAGCAGTGTGGAGAGAAAGGCGTACCCCAGATGACTGGAGAATATGCATGCTTGTGCCAGTGTACAGGAACAAAGGGGACATCCACAACTGTGGACAGTACAGAGGCATCAAACTCCTGTCACATTGCATGAAAGCTCTGGAGAGGGTGAATAATAATTGGATACTCACAGTAGTAGGAAGTAAGATGAGCAGTTCAGATTCAGATCAGGATGCAGCACAACTGACCCAATGTCCTTCGGTGACATCCTTGAGATTCTCAAGCAAAAAGGTGGTTGGTCTTCTCCCAGCCCATCTTCAGAGGAGTCCGTGTTCCTGAAGACCTTTGAGATGGGCCCATTTTCTTCCTGGATGTTCCCCCTGCTGACAAGATTGTGGACCTTATGGCCAGCAGGGCTTGGAAGGCGCCGGACGCGATGGAACCTGTTCCCAAAAAAGCCGACAAATTCCTCAGTCCTCCCAAAGATGCAAAGATGTTCCTGTCAATGCTATCATGGTGGCCACTGCTACTAAGAAGGAGCTAGCTGAGCAAAGCTCCTTGGTCCATCCCCGAACAGGGAGTCACAGGCGATCGACCATTTTAGAAAGCACGTGTTTGCCTCAGCTACTTTTGGACTGAGAGCAGCTAATTATGTGGCCCATTTTACCCGGCTTCAGAGGGACTTGGTGTCGGAGCGTACCACTTCCCTTACAGAGTTGTTGCGCCCAGAGAGTCTTAAGCTGGTCTCCCTGAAGCTGTCTATTCTGACTTCCTTGGCTAATGCTTCAATGAGGTTGATCTCCAATTTGGTGGAGGCCGCCCCTCAAGCGGCAGGTACCAGTATTACCATTCGATGGCATGCCAGGCTTTGACTTTGTGGGTTTGTGGAACCTTTCAAGGCATCTTTCACTAACACCCTCTTTGATGGCTCCACTTTGTTTATTCCATCTGTTAAGGAAACCTTAACCCATAATGACCAGGAAGGTAAGACTCTTTCAACAGTAGGGATCAAGTTCTCTACTTCCCAATGGTCCTTCTCTAAGACCCAGAAGGGAATTAAGAAACTTTGGTTCCAGAGGACTTAGTCTTCCTTCCAGGATGCCCCCCAGGAATCCTCTTCCATTAGCCTGGGTAAGGGATTCAATGGCAGATGCCATACCAGGGGCAGAGGGGGTCCGCAAAACCAGGGCTCCCTGGAATCTTTTTCAGAGAAGCCCTTTCAGTGGTCCTGAAATGCTACCTGAGTGTCCTCCTCTGGTGGCAGTTGGGGGTCAACTCTCCCTTCACCCACTAGCCTGGACAAGTCTCACCACTGATCAGTGGGTGCTAAAAATTATTTCCAGGGGTTATTCCATTCCCTTTTTTCAACCCCCTCCAGTTTGCGAATTTCTTCCAGACATTCCACCCCACCAAAGGGAGTTGGCCTATCTTGAGGTTCGAGACCTTCTTCAAAAAAGAGCCATCCATGAGGTCCCAACAGGACAACAAGGGTCTGGAACTTAATCCCACGTCTTTTTGATGCCAAAGAAGACTGGGGACCTGTGTCCTATTTTGGACATCAGTGTGTTGAATCTATCTGTCAAGAAGTCCAAGTTCCAGATGGTCACTGTTCAGTCCATTCTGCCTCTCTTGCACAAGGACAATTGGATGTTCTCAGTAGATCTCAAGGACACATACTATCATATAGAGATTGACAGACACTCCAGGAGATACTTACACTTTTGGTTAGGAGGCAGTCATTACCAGTTCAAAGCCCTGCCCTTCAGACTCACCACAGCCCCCCAGGTGTTACTAAATGTATGGCAGTGGTGGCAGCTCATCTTTGGCTGCAGGGGTTCCAGGTCTTTACATACCTGGATAATTGGCTTTTCATGGCTCCTATGGCTCCCATGAGGCATTGACTATCAATGACCACCAATTATACCTTCAAGCTTTTCCAACATTTGGGTATCACTGTGAATCTGCCTAAATCCAACTTTGTTCAGTTCCAAAATCTGGAGTTCATTAGAGTACAGCATGGATACTAGACACACTACCAGAAACTGCAGCACTGCCTCCCCACAGGATTCAACTCGTTCAAAGTCAGGCTACTCTCTTACTGAAACTACAACGCCCATCGGCTGACTTGATTCTCCAAGCATTAGGTTCTATGGCAGTCGCCAATCAGTTAGTTCCCCTTGCCAGATATCACATGTGAGTGCTCCAATGGACCCTGATAGTCTAGTGGTCCATTCTGGTTCAGCACATTTCCATGATAATAAAGCTGACTGAGGTTTGCAGGAATCACCTCGCTTGGTGGCTTCAGTCTCGGGACCGACACCTAGGCAGGCCATTTTGTCTTCCCCCACCCAAGGCCACAGTGATCACAGATGCCTCCCTGTTGGGGTGGGGTGGGAGGCATTTTCAGGGCAGGGCAGTTCAAGGTACATGGTCTCCCCACAGAGACCAAATTAAATATAAATGTCCTGGAGATGAGAGCAGTCCTTCTAACATTGCAAGCCTTTCAGAATTCCCTCCCTCTGGGCACTACAGCAATTTAAATGGACAACATGGCAGTTGTTTGGTATATCAACAAGCAAGGGAGAACACTATCTTATCCTTTGTGCAGAGAGGCCATTAGAGTGTGGGAATGGGTGATCTCTTCCAAGAGCTTTATTCTTGCAGCTCATAGTGGTCGCTGAATCCAACAGTGGCAAGGATAATCTTCTACCATTGGGGTCAACCATGCTGCAATCTCTTTGCTTTTCCAATCAACCGCAAATGCAGCAATTACTTTGTCCTGGTCACCCAATTCAGGGGAGTCACCCAGGGATGGTCTTGTTCATGACTGGCCCCATGGTCTTCTCTATGCTTACCCTCCTATCCTTCTAATACCCAAGGTCTTACAGAAAGCTCATCACCTGAAGTCCTCTCTCATCTGTGGTATGCACCCTGGATACTAGATCCTATTCTGGATCTCATTTCCCATCCCTGGGAGCTTCCACTTCCAATCTCCGGACCCTTCATCTAACTGCATGGTTTCCCCAGTTCCAGTAATCCTTTCACAGTCCAGGCTTCCTTCTCCGATGAAAAGTATTATTTTGGCTTCTCAGAAACCATCTACAAAGAAGGTATATTCCAGTAAATGGAAAAGGTTTTCCATTTGGGCCAGACAAAAGAATCTAGATCCCTTTTCAGCTCCAATCCCTGAAATTTTGCTCTTCTTATTTTCCCTTTTTCAGGATGGGGTGAGTTTTTCTACCATTAAACTCCAGTTGGCAGCCATCTCTAATTTCCATGTCAACAATGAGCCTACCTTTTTATTCCAAATTGTATAAAGCATTTCTGAAAGGAGTTTTTCTTCTTAGACCTCCCATTAAGGATCCATCCCCTCCATGGGATCTGACTCTAGTGTTGCAGTCCCTAACACAGAAACCTTTTGAACTGGCAGGGTCATGTGACATTAAATTTCTTTCATGGAAGACTGCCTTTTTAATAGCCATTAATTCTGCCAGGAGGTCTTGGAACTTCAGGCTCTGTGCATTAAGCCACCATTCATGATCTTTCATAAGGATAATGTGTCTCTTAGACCGAATCCTTCCTTTCTTTCTAAAGTGGCCTCTGAGGCTAATCTCAATCAGTTGATTCAACTACAGGTCTTCTTTCCTAATTACTCTAATAAAGGGGAGTATACTTTGCATTGTCTAGATGTCCACAGACAATTGTATTTTTGCTTAAAGAGGGCTGAAGACTTTAGCTCTCGAGCTGTCTAATAGCTGCCGGCTCAGATCCAAGGTTGGATCCTAAACAAATTTGTGATGAATAATGACACTGGATAGCACAGAAGCCAAGTTATGATTAAGTACATAACTCTTTTTCTAGTAGCTTTATAAGTTTCTAAGTGCCATATTTAAAATGTGTGCCTATTTTTGGGCCTTTGCTCCCCCCATTACTTTTGGGTTTGTCCAAATTTATTGTGCTAAGAAGTTGAAATCTATGAACTGTATGTAAAGCAGAATTAATTAATATCACAAGGTGTACCACATATGCAAATTGTAAGCAGTCACTTGTACATAATATAGACAATTATGTATGAATCACCACTGAATATTATATAAAACTAGTTCCAAACTCTGCCAAGAAGCTGTTGTCAACCCAGCAAAACAGGTTTTAACAATTTAATAGGATACTGTGTTGACTATGCAAATGAGTTTGCATTCTGTAGATAAAACTTGCCATGGTTTTTGATGTATAACAATGAAGAAACTTTTAAATTAAGCCAGTAACAGCCACAAAATAGTCCCACTTGTACTTTAAAGTTCTGTTTTCAAGTTTGTAAGTTTCAGGTAAATCATTATCATGGTTATTGAGATGTCATGGTAGGGGAGGAAAAAACAGAAAACCTCAATCGATTCCTCTTGGAAGAGAAAGCAGTATATTTCTCCAATACGTCTAAGTACAGAGACTGAAACAACTGCTGTTATCTGCAGGCATCTGCCAGCATGTTATAAATTCATATTGTGTGTACATCTCAGTACAGTTCTGCCTGTCAGGTTTACAGCATCCCTGTTAAGCCACACTACACCATACTATGCTCAGTGGCATTATAAATTGCTGAAGGACAGATATTCACAACAGTGCCAGACCTAACAATGTTCCATTCATTTCCTACAAATAAACAAGTTACAATATTTTTGAAAAGCCTGGTCAGATTTACAGTGTGAATTGAGTATGGATTGAAAACATTATTCAAAAGGTGCCTGAGGCAGTTGCAGGGTACAAAATGGGATTATATGTTTAAAACATGCTAAACCATTTTAAAATATGATGTGAGGAAAGACAGAATACTAAAGTACAATTTTTATCATTATCTCAATGGGAAAATCTATAGAAGCACTGAATTCTACACTCATGGAATATTCTTGAGAATGACTGACATTTAAACATCCTTGAAAAATGACATATGACATCCTTTCTTTTCTTTAAAGCATTGATCTCATGGTCAAAAATCATAAATTGTTTAAGAGAATATATACAGTTTCATCTTACTTAATCAACTGTGGCCCAGACTTCGTAATTCCCTCAGTGTTTCCCATGTAAAACAGCCACTGGCTCAGTGGGACCTACCCAGTCAACATAACAAACGAAATAAAATTCTCACACTGACTGCCAGAAGCTCAGTGTAAAATTTAATAGAGAATGGCAAATTATTCATTACACAGGCTCAGACAAAGTATTAAATGTAATAGACACACAGCCGAATATGAGACACACACCTGCTGTCTTTCCTGACTAACTGGCTTACCTTTCATGCAAACAAGCACTTAGTCTGTTTTGAAAAGTGAGGAATTCCAGTTCAGACTTGTTCTACGCTTAACATCTGTCCTGCTCCAGCAAACATCAAATGCAAGTAAACCTGAAGAGATTCCTTGAATCCTAAACATGAGCACCATTGAGTCAGAAGCTGCCTTTCTTAGGTATCCCTCTGGATACACCAGAAGTTGGTGTCTTTAATGATTTATAAAATACTTTCAAAATGTTAACTATTATTTTGTACACCTCAGTAATAAACACTATTACTGTCCCCCGTTTTATACATTATATCTACTATTATTATTAAATTATTACCATGATATAATGCATTTGGAAACTGCAGTCTCAGTTTAGTAGTACTGGAAGAAAACAGAAGCACTACAAAATTCCTTTAAAATTCAAAGCTCTTACTCTTTACAAAGGGAGGACCAGAAAATGAAAACTGTTTTGTTTTCATTTAATGCAGAATCATATCACTTCAGTATTATAAGGGGAAGGACACTATACTACATTTTTTTTTTTTTTTTTTAAGAAATGTCTGTGTATACAGTAGATATATATCTCTATAAAAATAATGTGGAATCAGGTCTTGTGTTATAAATGTTAGCAGAAACACTGCTATCCAAAAAATATAATTGTTTATTTATTTGCCTCTCTAAGATTAAAGTATAAATACTACTGAACAACTGGTAAAATAAAGGCTTGACAGCTATTTGTTATGACAGTGATTTAATGAACAAAAACATTTATAACTTGAAAGTACAGAATGGTTATCGTCTGCCACCTACTGGATACTTTATGTATTTTCTTTTTTTTTTTTTTTTTTTTTTTTTTTGTGAAAAACATTTTTACTATCCAGGAGATTGAAGGATAAGCCCTTAGTCCTTACATAGTTATAAACATATTAAATAGTACTAAAACACATGTGAAATCAAACACAGACAAGAGAACGTGGATACCTTAATTCTGACCAAGTACATTTCATGAACTTTCCATTCAGGCAGAAAATGGATTGCTAGACCTTGATTCAATAAAACCAGTAACACTAAGAACATAGAGAATATGCCTGGTCGAGTTGATCTTTTTAAATTAGTTGAACTAACCACTGCCAAAATAGACTCTGAAATTAGGTTTTTGTTTGTACTTGATTCAGAACAAAACAAGGCCTTGCAATCACCAACAAACACATTTTTGAGTAATTTCTTGACAACTTTTATTATACATGAGAACACAACATATAAATCTGAATGAAGGAAATAATATTTTAAGCAAATTTCATTACAAAACTCTGGAATACTGTTGGCAATTGCTATCCAAGGCTAAAATCTGTGAAGAAATAACAATGCACAACTTAATACTAACACCAAGTCTGTTTAGCCTGCAAATGAAAATAGGATGATGCCGTAATTCAGCAAACATTATGTTATGAAACAGGAGAGAGCATGGATCAACAAAACTAGATCATTTTTAATGTGCATATTGTAAATAACAGCATTATGAAATCATAAGTGAGTCTGCACTAGCATACACTGACATCACGTAGCAACATGTGAAACAATGTTGCAGATATACAGGCAAATTTAACAGTAAGTAAAAAGGGGGTGTATATACTGTCAAAATAATTAATAGAACAAAAACAAAAAGGCAAACTGTGGCTTATAGGGATGTTTTTCATACAGTACTGCAAAACTTTACAGATAAGTAGAATGTTAATATAACCATATGTGACAAAATGGATGCCAGAGCAATTGTGATCTCAGCTGGGAATGTTTCTAAGAGGTGGAAATCATGGAATTAACACTCTGAATAACTCCTGAATTGAGTGAACATGCACTCATTGGAGGAGATAGTGCCAGACGTAGATGGTGAAACTGTTTTACTAGATGAGGTAGCTGTTGAAATTAATTTCTGATGTGGCAAAGCTACAGACATGGATGAGATATGTCTGAAAATGTTGAAGCCATTGGGATTCTTGGAGATATATGGCTAACATGTCTTTTTAATATGCATAAAAGGTGTGATATTACTGTTGAACTGTAAAACTGGGGTAGTGGTTACTTGTTCTAAAAAAGTGGGACAGGAGGGTATTTTCCAGTTATAGAACGACTGCATTCCTCAACATGTCTTGGAAAGCATATGCCGTGGTGTTGGAAAGAAAACTTTTTGTCTAACGGCTTAGCTTCTGATTTAGAAAAATAACATGGATTCATTTGTGGCAGTGGAACAGTTGCTTCATTATATGAGGGATTATGGGGGTTTGCCAACATTGTTTGCATATGTCTTTTGTGGACTTGGAGAAGGCATATTGCAGATTGTCTTGGGGAAAGTTCTACCAATAGTTTGAGGTCTCAGGGCCACATCTGCATCTTATTCAGTGGTTATATCTGAGGAATGGGTTTTGTGTCAGTGTACTTGGCGTTAAGTTGAATGCATTAAAGGTGGGCACTGTAATGTATGATGCAGTACAGTTTTAAGAATCATCCATAAGGCAAGACTGTGCTTGTAGTATACCATACGGTTCTGTCTTGTTTTACGACTGTTGCCACGTAAACAAAGAGCACAGGTGAAACTAGACTGGTTCCCAATTATCTCTTATCTTGCCATCAAGTCTGAAATACTTTGTTATGAATATCAAACCCTATGCCACAAAGTGTCAGAAAAGAACAGAACATGGTAATCACTGAAAATTTCAGGTTTTTTGTAACAGATGGAAAAAAATTATCATTCAAACTTGTGTGAGGCACATCATCTCCTGGTGAACCCACTGAGAAGATTACCAACAAAAGGATCAAAAAAGTCAAAATTACTGCTAGACCACTGGAAGTATTTTACAAAATAAAGGATAAAACTCCAAGACAAAATTAGCAAAAAACTGAAAAAAATAATTCTGCTAACCACAAATCTGAAAAACTATCAACTCAACAAGTAAAAGGGCACCAAATTTGTGAAATGACCAGTGTTTTCAAAAAAGAAACAGATTTACACATGTCAAATAAGTCATACCTCAGCTGGCACTAATGGAGTACAGGGATAAAGCCCTGACTACAACTCAGGTGGCCTGAGTTCAACTAGCAGCTTAGAACTTGACAGCACAGGTAGGGAGGACAGGTATGCCCATCCTGGGGTGGGACAAAATGTGCTTCTCACATGGCTTATGTCTTGGCTCCAGTGATAGTGCCTCACTGACAAACAGAAGCTCAACATGCAGTGGGGGGCCTAGGTAAGGAGAATATGGGCATGGCCACCCAAGCTATGGAGGACACACACTATCAGTGCATGTTGGGGAGCATACATGCACAGGCTGAGAGAGCACAAGTGGCCCTTGCATTGATGCAAGGGCTTATGTCACCACCAGAGGGTGGTGGTTAGATTCATTAAATGAAAACATGATCTCATTGCTTGGATGCCTGCAAGAGTACAAACCATCCTCATGGCTACCTGGATGACTACCCTTTAGAGGCATGACTTGAAGACAGGGGAAGAAAGAACAATAAAAAGTAATACCTCAGTAGAAAAAGCAAATATTGAAAATTGTGCACAAAAATGCAATTTTCCTTTGAAATTTAGTCAACATTCTGGACTTTTTTCAGCTTCTGAACTTAGTTGGCAGTTTTTTTCACATTCATCTGGAAAAATTGTCATGGCATCCATATTACTACTTACTCCGCCAGCAACACTGATAGTCCAAGACATTTTGTCAGAAAACTGGAAGCAATAGTTACAGAAATTCAATATCTACAGTACTGCTTCTAGCATTGCTGAAAAAAAATGAGGAGGTACATATCAATTCTTTCCTTCACTTAGCTGGAGACACTACCATTAAGACATTTTAATATGTTCATCTTGCTACAGAGTAATTGGCTGATAAGGCTATCACCAAAGACAAGATTAAACACTACTGTTAGCCCTGTAAAGAACTTACCGTATATTTCAAATTTACTTTTTACTAAAAATCAGGGCACGCTGTAGTGCAAGACTTGGTACTGCAAGTCCTAACACTTCATAACTTTAAATGCAATTCTAACAAACACACATAAAAAAACACAAAATACAAATTACAAAATTGTGTTTATGGAGGTAGATGCCCTCCCTGCACCACCTGCTCCCCTGCTTCTCATATATATGCTAATTCCAAGATCACTCACTGTACCTTGAATTCGAGAGAAATATATATTCCGCCTGTCCCTTTAGATATTTTACAAAAATGATCAAGATTACACACAGAATGAGAGTGTACAAACAGTATAACTATATGTAGAACACACACATTATATTTAAAAAGAGTATATAAATGTGCAGAGTTCATGAATATTAAAGCAGTGTCTACAGATTTGCAAAGTATATATATATATATATATATATATACATATATATATATATATATATATATATATATATATATATATATATATATACACCATATTTCCCTGAAAATACCAGGTCTTATATTCTTTCTCCTGGCGAAATGCGCATTAGGGCTTATTATCAGGGGATGCCTTATTTACCCGCAAAGTACAACAATCTACCTTTATTCAGTTATTCATGTACAAAACTTGACATTAATTAATGAACACAAATTGACATTTCTTCATGTACAAAAATCGACATTTATTCATGTACACAAATTGACATTTATTTCGTACTTTTCTATTATTGGACAACAGTTCTAATAACGGGTTGACAGTTGAGTGAGAATTCTACATAAACAGTGCAACAAACATTTCAACTCCAGAATATCTGCACCTTGGCTTTCACAGTTATTCAAATACAGTCATGTAATCTTCTTCTGGGACATTGTCATAAGTGTCCAACCCCCGAATTTCGGCCTGAATTTCTTGCAACTCCATTTCCTGTAGCACCATTGGCCCAAGTCTGTCATGTTTAGCAATAGAGCTCTCCTTAAATGAGCACTGCTTGTACAAGTAGCCTGCTTGAGGTGCATTGGCAACACAGCTGTCCATGATTTTATCCCATGAATTTTTCACCCAAGTCACGACCTCTTGCAGGCTAGGCTTCACAAAGTTTCCATGTTGATTTCTCTCCATTCTATTTTCAATGTAGTCATTGAATTCCATGTGCAAATGGTCCTTGAATGGCTTGTTTATTGCAATACCAAGAGTCTGAAGATAGGCAGTCATTCCTGTGGGAATTATTATTTGATCTATTCTACTCCGTGCCAGGAATTTCTTCATTTCTTTACTGCGGTGAGTGCTTGCTGAATCGCAGACTAGCAGACCTCTTTCGCCACCTCACCGTGGCAGCATTACATCAACCCACTTCCTTATAATTGCTTGTGTGCACCAGGCTTTTTTGGTTTCAAGAACGTAAATGCCTGAAACATTCAATCTTATCGTTCTTGCCCTTACTAATGATTAGAGGTGTTGTTTTCTTTCCATCTAGACAAATTGCCAAAATACAGGTAACACGTATACGCTCGTAACCAGTGGAGGGAATGTAGATTGACAAGGCACCCCTCTGATCAATTGTTGTTTGAGATCCTTGGCCCATAAACACTACAGTTTCATCCATAGCAATTGTGTTGGAGAGTTGGTATTTAGAAAAGTCAATGCCATCAACAAAGGACTTGAATGCAAGTGCATGTTTAATAACTTCAGTATCTTCCAGCTGGAACAGTGTTGTTGATCTTCTTAGAGACAGTTCATATCGCTGAAGAAAGCCACATCCAGCCAGTGTTGTGATGCTTTGAATTCTTCTGGGGATATTTCTAACTGTGGTGCTATTGCAAGGGAAATGCTTGAATATCAGCCCTGCACACAACCAAAGCCTTTGCTCTCCTGTTAGCAATCCACTCACAGATGATGCCTTCAAGCTCAGGAGATAATGGTTGCCAACCTGATCCACACTTACACTTCTTAGCATTTCCCTCGTCGGCCTGTTGACTGAGGTTAACGTATGCTGCTTGCCATTTTCGGACCATTCGGTGATCTAACTTCTCTTTACAGAAAGCTGTCAGGTTCTTTCCACAGGAGTACTCCACGATTCCTTTCTTGTACTCGACGGAATAGCTCTTTCTTTTTGCACTCATCTTGTCTGGGGGGGGGTTAACTGAAGACTTACGTGACCAGAGTGGCAACACAAAATGGCACCGGTTATGAAGAGAAGACACTACCACATCTGCTTATTACCAAGACCACGCTTCCCACTCGTTGTCTGTACTTTGACCGATCAAAGTAGACCTGTGTGGGTTTATGGGCCAAGGATCTCAACCGTCAAGTGTGAGAGATTATTAGGTTACAGTAAGAATTGGAACCGGGGCTTACTTTTGGGGTAGGGCTTATATCATGAACACCCTGAAAAAAACATGCTAGGCCTTACTCTCTGGTTGGGTCTTATTTAGAAAGAAATATGGTGTGTGTGTGTGTGTGTGTATATAGATATATATATATATATATATATATATATATATATATATATATATATATATATATATATTTATAGCATCATACATCTTATTTACAAGGTGACCTTATGAGTCCTTTGTAGTGTACATTATTTTCCATTTGGTGTAGCAGGGAGAGAAGAGTATACAGAGTGTAAACTATGCATTGCTGGTATAAAAAAAGGTTATGACAGACTTATTAGAGGCATTGTTTTGGTGGTTACTATTTAGAGCTCTGATCTTTAGAGAAAGAGCTGGAACAAGATATAGTTTTGTTTGATGTATCCAAGAGAGCGTCAGTAAAAAGGAGAGAGAGAGAATAGGAAATGGAGGAAAGGAAATGGGTAGAGGAGTAAGGGAACTCTACATATCAAAAATATACAGTGCCTTATTGTTGACAAGATATGACTGTAGAATCTTGGGAAGTATGTCTGTGGGTTGGAAGGTGGCATGTAATTGATATACATATTGGGAGCAATAGTAACAGGCAGAAAGGAAGGTGAGAAGGAATGGATGTGAAAGGGGTAGCAGTAGTGGTGAATGTAGAAAGACAGTGAGTAGCACTTATATTCCACCAAAAACTGCTATAATTGAGCTTAAGAAAATTCTGGGAGAAATAATCAGCTTTCAGTGGGGAATATTACTTATAGGTGGGGATTGTAATTTTATTTGCAGCAGTGACTATGTGTCTGGGAGGCCCAGTAGGGAAAATATAACAAAGGATGGTAAATCTTTGAAGAAATTTATGAACTATTTGGCATGGAAGATGTGAATTCAGTAGTAGGAGTTTGGAGTGAATTTACATATTATTCTTCAAAATACAAAAACTGGGCAAGCCTAGACAGAACTCGCATTTCACAGGAACATGTGCATGTAATTGAAAACCTTGATACTCACCCAATAACTATTTCAGATTATGCGCCAATAATAACTAAAATAAAAACACAGGGTAGTGAAATTAAAGTGAGACACTAGCACTTTCTCACCTATCTCTTGAAAAGAAAGGAATTTAAGGAATGGGTAGTAGAAATTATTCGGGAGTTATAGAACTTTCTTCTGTAAATATATTTAGGGAGTGGGATAAAATTAAAGTGGATTTTAAAAATAGGGTGGAAAAATAAAGAAAGAGAGATGTGGTTAATAAGTAACAAAAATTATTTACAGTGCCTGACAAATGTTAAAAGTATTGCAGAACTGGGAAAATCTCACAAAAAAAGAGGAGCAACTGTAGAATGCTAAACAGAAAATAAGGGATCACTTTGATAATATTTTTATTTATTTATTGCATTTGTTTACCAGGAAAGTCCACTGGACCTAAAAGAGTCCATTTTCAGCATAGGCCCAGGGAGAAAAGCTCTGACAAGAATATAGATATGCAAACTATTAAACATTTATTGGTACAAAAGTAGATACAGTGTTACGGATAGTGATTACAGTAATATATATACAGAATATATACATAAAAACAGGAATTTTGTTGGTTGCCAGATTAATTCAATCGGAGAGGTATACACAGAGATATATAGTCAGCATTATTGTACCAGTATTAACAAGTGATAAAAAATAATAATTATGGAGAAAATATCATCAGTCAGCAGTAGCAAAAAGCACAGGAGTTTAGTTATCATTTAAGGAGAAGGAGGACGTCAGGTTATAGAACAGGGAGATAGCAAGGAAGAGTTGAGATGATTTTTTTCAGTATCTGTTTGAAGGTGGTGCTGCTGCCTGTGTTTCTTATAGAAGGTGGAAGCGAGTTCCATAGTTTGGCAATGGTGAAGGAATAATATGCACAAGTTTAGAAAGATTGCTGTTAAGCAACTGCTTTTTGATAATAACTCCAGAGCACAAAAATATTTAGTACAATGACTCAGGCAACAGAAAGTAGAAAGGGTTGTAGCCAAGCATAGGAAGCCTCTAACAAGGAAGATAAGAAGAGATTCTGTAGAGGTACTAGAAATATTGCGGACATTTTATGAAAGACTTTATAAAGCAGAGAATGTATGTAAATCAAGGAAAGGTACAAATGGAAATGTTTATGGAAGAATTAAATATGCCAAGTTTTAAGGTAGATGAGGCTCAATTACTAACAGGATAGGAGGAGGTAAGATAAAAATGGTGATGTATAACCAATCTACAAGAAAGTCACCAGGAATAAATGGTATTCCTATGGAAGTTTGGTAGCTAGGAAGGGAAATAACTGAGAAAGAGGAGGAGAAGTACCAGCATCCTGGAAGAAAGCAGTGGTAGCTGTAATACCTAAAGAGGGTAAAGATCCATCAGACCCATCTTCATACACGCTCATTTCAGTACTAAACCATGATTATAAAGTGTTTGCGTCTATAATAGCTTAAAGAATGGCCAAGGTGATGACAAAATTGATAGATATGGATCAATGTGGTTTTGTGGCCGTGAGGCAAACATTTGACAACATTAACAGAATATTGATGATCCAGAGGGAAACAGAATGCAAGAAAATACCATTGTTGTTGATGAGTCTTGATGCAGAAAAAGCATTTGACAGAGTAAGCTGGGTGTTTATGAGCAGGTCAATGGAAGCATTTGCATTTCCTGAAAAATTTTGTAAGGTTGATTAAGAGCATATATGAGGAATCGGAGGCAAAAGTTAAAGTGGGTAGGGTCCTTCTGATAATTTCTGCTTGAGCAAAAGAACCAGGCAGGGGTGTCTCTTTCCCTTGTTATTTGCATTATATTTAGAACCACTGGCAAAGAAAATAAGGGACTTGGAAATTAAAGGATATAATGGGTATGGTAGTAAAGAAAAGCTGGCTCTATTTGCAGATGATATTATTTTATACCTGATAAAACCAGAAAATGACATTTCAGTGCTGTGGAACATTATAAGGCAGCTTCAAATCTTTTTGGGATACAAAATTAATGAAGCTAAAGCAAAGGCAATAGCGGAAAATTATGTACCCACATACAAATTGGTTCAGCAATATCCATATTTATGGGGACATGATAAAATGAAGTATTTAGGAATACGGATCAAAAAGGCTTCTAATGTGGCAGCTAAGGATATGTGGTAAGAGACTAAACAAATGATAATGAAACTGGAAGCTTTGTTATGTGGATATGTATAGTAAGATACAAGCAGTCAAAATGTTTTTATCAATCAGAGGAGAGGTTGTGGATAACAATTAATAAAGAGCTGAAGGACTTTATCTGGGAGAGGAAGACAGGAAGAGTCAAGTGAGAGAAGCTGATTCTTCCATTTGAACAGGGCAGATTGGGATTATCCAATTTAAAGGGGCATTTTAGAGATACACAGTTAAGGCTCCTATACATAGCACAAGCAGAAAAGTATAATTCAAAGTGGAAAGGGATTATGTTGAAACGGGGGGGGGCTCAAGAAAAAAGAAGAAACTGGGATTTTAGATGCAGGCCTTTAATGAGAATAACAATAATCATACAGACTATTATATCCATAAAGTAGCAGAAAGTATTCTAAGAACTAAGACAAAACGGGAATGGAGAAAGGAGATTATGCCAATAGGGTTGACTGCAATTAGGGATATAGACAATAAACAAGAGGGGGCTGAAATTTATTGGAGAAAACTGACCAAGGTACCAAGGTATTCGGAGCAAATAATTAGAGAGGGAAAGGTAATAGAATGTGAAGAGGCCAAGAATTTATTTGGACTGCAGGTTAGAGATTGCCTTCCCTATCAAGGATTGATGTCAGAGTATAGGCAAAGAGAAAGAAATAGGGGGGTCCTAAATGAAAGTCCAACATTGGTAAAGTTTATGGTAGAATCTAGAATAGAAGCTACAATTAAAAATGGAATAATTAGTAGAGCATATCAAATATTGAATGATAACTATAAGAATCGATTAGAGGATGTTAGAAAGGATTGGGAAGAGAGGTTGGATAAGCAATTCTTAAAGAAACAATGGGAGGATATATGTATATCTCCCAAATATGCAACAAAATCTAGAAGATTTAGAATTTTTGCTTGTTAATGTTTATATAGATATTTTTATACCCCAAGTAGACTCTTTCCTCAGGTAGACAGCAAATTTTGGAGGTATGGCAGGGAAGAAACGGGTACTTGGGAACATATTTTCTGAGAGTGCAGTGGGTTGCAGCCTTTAAGGATTCCTTGCAGGATGCACTGTTGGAGATGCTGGGTGGGCAGACTGGTGTGACAAGTAAGATGATTTTTCTGAGCTATGATACAGAATCGGAATTGCCTAGACATGGTAAGGCCTTGCCGTGTCTAATTATGGTGGCTGCCAAAAAAAACAATTACTAGAAAATGGAAATAATAATCTAAACCAACTATATTAGAAGTAGTGAGTATAGTGACAAAGATAAAACAACTGGAATTGGGATCATTAGAAAATGGTAGGAGTAAACTACATAGGAAAAATGGGAACTGTGGGAACAATACATACAGGGGAGGAATGAAGTTTAAAAGAAGGCAGGACTTAAATGAGCTATGTAATGTTTGAATGAAAATGATTGGGTAGATTATAAGGGATGTATAATGTTTGCAACTGGAAGTTTGTCAGTATGATTTATGACATAAAATGCTTGCAACTAGGATTGTGTCAGTGTGGTTTGTTTTCATTTATATAAATGTACGATTGCTTATATTGTATGTGATGGTTTAATAAAGATGTTTCTTGTTAAAAAAGGGGGCAGGGTTTGAATAATTTATGTAACGTGGCTAAGGTTATATGATATATAGAAATATATGTGATGTGTAATATTTGCTAATGTTAATACAGTTTGATTACTTTTGTAGAAATGTAAATTTACCTATGTCAAGTGATAATTCAATAAATGTGTTTAAAATATAAATCTGTTCTGATGCTGCCTTTCTGCTGAAATTTGAGAGGAATTCACTTAGTAGCAATATTTTTACTATGGTAGGAAGATACCTCAATTTTGGTGTTCAGATGGGCACCCACAGCTGTCTTGGCTCTTTGGCTCTTAATATGGCTTAATCATGGTACATTTGGGGGAAATTCGAAGTGGGAAAGGCAGTGGATTATATATTTCATGATTACTTGCATTTTTCCTCCCTGGAAGTTTCCTGCATGAGGATGTCATCCAAATAAGAGAAGATAGGGAATCCCTTAGTCCTGAAATGGCCATATACCTGTGAATATGCAAGAGGCAAATACTATGGTCATTGGAGACAGGCCAAAGTGAAAGAAAGTGAACTCTTAAGTGTTGGTGGTTCTCAGTAAGGTGAACTCTAAGTAATAGTGACCCTCTCTGAACCCCAGAAATTGTATATGCTCTTTGTGGATGAGAATACACAAAAACTGTAAGTCCATGGTCACTAACAGAGCTTGTGGACAGAGCATCAGGAGCAATGCTAAATGCAGTTAGTATTTTGAAGCTGGTAACTCTTATAAATCTATTCAGTCTGCAACAAAATACCTTTCTGTGTTCCTGCAGGACAGTTTCTATGGCTTCTACCTGAAAGAATTGAGCTAAGACTGGGCATGCTAGTTTCACCCTCTCTGGGAAAATGACAGATATTCCCAGGTAAAATGGAAGGCTTTATACTTGATTTTGCAGGCTATTGTAATTATTAATTATCTTCCTTATCCACTTGTCAATAGTTATTGAAAACCCATTTTCTTTGCAATGGGAAATTCTACCACAAAAATATGAGCTGGAGATCCTTCTCTCCTCCCACCTTGTTGTTTGACTTTGTCTCTTCCATTTCCCCCGGCCTGCTTCTTTCAAAGGACATCTTCTGTTTAATTTGGTCTGTTTTGGACTGCTTCCTGTAAAGGTGTCACTATTTGATAGTGGAGTTCCTGTTACATCTGGGGATGGCCAAACGAAATGATCATTAATAAATTAGATTATCTTAAACTTCTGACAGTTTTTTGAAATGTTCTTGTGGGGGGCAAAAAGAAGGCATAGGGGGAGTAGCAACTTTGCATTTTCTGGCAAAGCCTCAATTCTGTGCCAAATTACCTTTTTATTGTGTCTATAGCTGCACCAGTATCACATGCACCTATATTTGATTGTAAGTTTCTCCAACATACAGACTGCTTAGTTAAACTATATTTCATCATCAGATCTTATATTTCTGAAGCTATGTGGGTCTGGCTGTTTATTGCTCTGAATACTAAGGTTGCAGAAATATGCATTTGTTTTCCAAATCTATCCAGGACCACCATCACATAACTCCTGTTTGGGGGTACACTGAGCCTCTACTTGCATACATGAAAACTGCCACAGAATACATAAAATGGTTTATACAAAGATAATTACAAGAAAGTTCAGCCCTGTAAAAAATTTAAGATTTCCTGGGGGCTGTAAACCCAGCTCCATGAAGGGGGATATTAAAGTGGCTTCTAACTCTTGTAGCCCTGGAGGCACTACTGTGGGCTTTAGTTTTTCGAGTTCCAAGAAGTTCAAATACTTTTCTGGGAGTAGAACACCTTTTTACAGCCCCACCTGAAATGATCCCATAACAACTTCAGAGTCTCTACAAAAGAAACATGTTATGCTTGGGGGTGGGGAGCCCAACAAAATGTCCTCCTTGTCATCTGTGCTGAAATTCAGGAAAGAGGTGAACTGAGTAGAGAAGCCCAGGTCTTCTCATTCAACTCAGAGTCCAAAAATGCAGGAGTAGAATAAACTTTTTTCTTTTAGATGGAGGAGCTGCCTCCCCAAGGCTGACGGCTGATCTGCCTATGACATACTCCAGTACTAGGTGAACATACACTGGTTCACAGACCTACGGTAAACTGGAAGTGGTAGAAGCTGAGGGCAGTAAGGTGGATGTAGGGCCCTCAGGTATTGACCCTCTTGCAGGAACAAACAGTAGCTTGTCTTCTAAATAAGAAGGAAAGAAAGCTATGAAGGAGCTGAACCATCCAGGGCCTTCTGTTTCAAGATTTTAGCTACATTATGGAGGAAATATCCATTTGTTTATGCAGTCTGAAACTGCAAAGGCTTGATCGTCTGTTGCAGGCATCTGAAGATCAGTGTCCAGTTTGGGTATCTTGCTAGCTTCACCTGGCATGTGGGTAATAATGTTAACTAAGGTCTCACTATCTGCTTATAAAGGAGTCAGGACAGAAAGGGATACAGAAGTTAACAGTCCATGTGATCATGGGCAAAGACCTCAGTGGGGCTGTTGCCCTTGTCCCTCAGCAGGACTGACAGAATTTCTAAGGCCTCATGTTCTCTGCCTGTTGGTTCCTTAGCAATAATTAACTTAGACAAAAAAAAAGAAAACAAACAACAGTTTTCTTATGTCCATCCATCTTTCTAAGCCTATTTAATTTAATGTGATGCTTTTTTTTCTATTTTCTCTAACTAACCCTATGGGATAGCCCCCTCACCCATCTGCACCACAGTTACTAATTTCTTGTGTTCAAAGCAGACATAATTTTCAGGCATCTTCCATTTAAAGATAGTCCAGTGTTTGTTGGTAGAGAGACTGTGTTTCTCTCCATACAAAAGTTGGCACTGCAGATGAAGTGTTTGGGTGGAATTTGTCTTCTGCAGGCCCACTTTTTTTTTTTTTTTTGTTACAGGGACATTATTGACCTCAGAACAAGACAGTCCAATAAGTCCAAATTTAAAAATCACAGATGAGTGAAAGACATCAAATCTCAACGATGATAGAGAGAATAAAGTACAGTTGTGTAAAATCTTACCACAACAGTAGATGTCTTTCCCTTTACTGTTGCAGTATTCTTTACAGTAGTGATCCCCTGCCAAGGGCTGCCTGATATCCATCCAGCATAGCAAAGCCTTTTGGTTGTAAAGGGTATGCTGTACGTCACACGTATGCTGCCACGCAAGGTGTGGGGCATAAAGGTGACATTCAGACGTACCATCCTCAGAACTGAAAAAGTTCTACTAGGAACGACCAAGGACAAAAATAGGTAAACACATCCAAAAGGAAAAAGGACCATGGGGAGGAGAGAGGGAACGAATACTGCAGTATGGAAGAGAAGGGCATCTACTGTTAGGGTAAGATTTTACACAACTGTACTATGTCCTTCCATTTCACTGATGGAGGATTCTTTACAATAGGCAGAGTGCAAAAGCTCAGGAAGAAGACTGGGAGGAGGAAGGGCCAGCAGAGCCCTCAAGGAAGCCATGGAGAATGGCCTTGGCTAAGCCAGCTCTGGCCCCAGAGATCACATCCAACTTATAGTGCTTAGTAAAGGTATGCACAGAATTATAGGTTGCTGTCTGAAGACTAGAATTAGTATACAAACCCTTGAAAAAAGCACCAGAAGCCATAGCTCTAGTGGAATGAACCTTAACAAAAGAAGGGTGTCTCTTCCTATGAAAAGAATAGCAAAAGGAAATGGCTTTAGATATCCAAAAAGAAATAGTTTGCCTGGAAACAACCAAACCTAAAGACATAGGATGAAAAGAAACAAAAAGCTGCTCAGATTTACAAAAAACCTTCTCACTAGCGGACTGTGGAGAAGAGAAGACGTGGCAACTGAATAGACTGATTAAGAGACAACTCATTAACCACCTTGGGCATAAGAGAAGGATTCGTACAAAGAGACACCCTGTCATTATGGAAAACTAAAAAAGGAGGAACAGCTATAAGGGCCTGCAGCTCAGACATCCATCTGGCAGAGGCAAGTGCCAAAATAAGAGTCTTCCAAGAACAATGCTGTAAGGAAGCTGAAGTAGAAGTCAAAGGCAGACAAGCAGAGGTAGCTGATAGGTGCACCTTAACAGAAGAATATGCCAACTCAGCATTGCAAAATTCACACAAAAAAAGACAGAACCAAATGAACATCCACAGTAAGTGGATCCAGGTTATGAAAAAGACACCAAACAGAAAACCTGTTCCATTTGGATAAGTAAGATTTCCTAGTAGTGGGTTCCTGACCTCCTGTAGGACCCAAAGCGCATCTTCAGAAAAAGGTGTCTGTAGGGGATCAAAACCCTATCACCCACAATGTCAGTTGAAGAGTGGACAGGTGGGGATGGATAACAGATCCCTTGCCTTGTGTGAATAGGTCCACCCTGTGAGGTAACTTAACAATGAATGCCCTTGACAAGATGCAGAAGAAGAAAGGAACTGATGCTGTCTGGGTCAAAAGGGAGTCACCAGCAAGATTTTAGGAGCATCCTGTTTTATCTTGAACAGGACTTTTGGAATGAGAGGAAGGGGATGGAAGGCATAAAGAAACATTCTCTTCCAAGAAAAAGAAAGGATGTCCACCATCCAACCCAGAGGGCATGGGACTCTTGGCACAAAATAGAGGAAGCTGTCTGTTCAGAGGGGAGGCAAATAGATATACTTGAGGAGTACCCCACCAGTGGACAACGTCTAAACAGGATAGTGTTATGACCAAGAAAATCACTTTAGGAGCCAGTGAACATAAAAGAACTAAAAACAAAAAATAGTTCACTGTACAACAAAGGACCCCAAACTGTATTAATGTAAAAAATGTTTTAATCTCTGCTTTCGTACAAACACTTCATCAGAAAAATCTGATCAAACAATACAACTGGTTTGTATATATATATATATATATATATATATATATATATATATATTAGTCAATTAACCATAATTAAAATCAATCAACTATTTTAACCCTTTAGTTTCCTTCTTGCTAAAAACATTTTATGTTAACATGTTCATTCAAACCTGAGGTAACATCAGCACACAAACGTATCTGCCAACACACTTCTCTAGTTTCAATTTCATTTCTGAAGTTACCCCCTCTTCCATCTATTGTTACTTTTTCAAGAACTGTAAACAAGAACTTACTAAAATTCTTACATACTTTTGAGTGCTTGTAAAGTGCATTATTTACATCCGTATTCTTAACAGCCCTTACATGTTCTTGAATCCTGTCTCTCAGCCTTCTTGTAGTCATACCTACATAGAATGAATCACAGGCTGAGCACAGGGCAAGATAACCACTCCAGAAGTGTTACAACTATACCTTTCCTTAAAATCTATGTTGTGCCACTATATTCTAATATGAGGGATTGTAAACTGCCTGAAGGGTTACCTGATACTGGATAGCTAGCTCCCAAACTTGAAGGGCTAACCTGTATAGGAGAGAGGATCTTGCCCCCCTTGCTTGTTGACATACCACATCACTGTGGTATTGTCTGTGAGAATCTCTTGAGGTCCTGGAAGAAAAACAGAATGAAAAGACCGAAGAGCCAGCAGAAGAGCTCTCATCTCTTTGACACTTATGTGGTCTTTCTTTCATCAAAGCGACCAAAGGGCCCTATACCTTCAGAAGGCCAAAGAAGGCCCCCATCCCACTTCCAAGGCATCTGTGAAAAGTTCTGAGAGGGGATTAGAGGTTGAAAAGGAAGCCCTAGGTTGAGGGACAACTGATGAATCCACCACTGAAGTTCTAGCTTGAGGCATGGAAGCAGGGGAACTGAAAAATTTAAAGGATGAGAATGTTGATGCCAAACTGATTTTAGAAACCACTGTAGCTTTCTTATGTAGAGCATGGCAAGAGGGAGCATAGGAATGGTGGAAGCCATGTAACCCAGAGCCCTCAGAAATTATCTGGCTGTGACTGGAACCAGAGGAAGAAGGGACTGAAAGAAAGCAATGAGAATTAAGGTCTTAGGAGGAGGCAGAAATGCCAGCATTGGAACAGTCTGGATCCTGCAACCCAGAAAAACATGAGCCTGAGAATTAGTCAGGAATGACTTCTGAAAATTTACAGTAAACCCCAGACTTCGCAAGACTGAAACAGTAAAGTGTAAATGCTAAAGTAATATTTCTTGATAGGAGGCCTGAATAAGCAGGTCATCCAGGTAGGGAAAGACCTGCACCCCCTGAGCCTGCAGAAATCAGTCACGGGAGCTTGGCATTTGTTGAAGACCCTTGGGGCAGTATAGAGGCCAAAGGGTAAAGCAGAGAACTGAAAATGCCAGGAAGCAACAGAGAGGGAATTAATAGAAATATGTAGATGAGCATCCTTGAGATCCAGGGAAACTAGAAAAGCCTGAGGAAGTAGCAGAAGAAACAAGGTTTGAAGTGATAGCATCCAAAAGGAAGGGACCTTCAAAAAGGTGTTCAGTTGAGAAAGATCCAAAATGGGTCTCCAGGTGCCTTCTTTCCTGGGGACCAAGAACATTCTGGAATAAAGCCCTTCCCTCTGTAAGGAGTTGGAACTTCTTGAATTGTTCCTTGAGCCAAAAGACCCTGAAGAACCTCTGGAAAAAAAGGGCAGTTGTTCCTGAGGAGGCTGAGGAATGCCCAAGAAGGGGTGAAGAGATTTCCAATCCATGTAATAACCCTGGCAAATTATGGAAAAAAAAACAGGAGTCTTGGGTGATTTTTATCCAAATAGGAAGGGACAGGGAAAGATGCAGAGAAAGAGGAATGTGACTGAGAAAAACAGGATAGTTAGGCAGCACCTGGTTTGTCAGGAAAAGGAGGCTTCTGAGTTGAAGGAGTTTTGGGTAGCAGGGGGAGCCCTTCTACCACCCTTTTTACCTTTGATGGGAGGGTGAGACTGTCTACAGACAAAGGAAGGCTTATTAGGATAATTCCTCTGAAAGTTGGGCACAAGGAGAACACAAATATGCTTCAACTCCTGTAAGGTCTTACCCTTTTCTTGCAGGGACTTAAACAACTCCGCAGAAGCAGCATCACCAAACAAATGCTTATTATTCAGAGGAGCATTCATCAGTTTAGCCTTAATATCATCAGGTAAAGGCTAAAGTCGGTACATACCCAAAACAGTTTGAAAATCAGCAGCCCTAGATAAAGCATCAGGCTGCATTTAATGTACAGGTGAGCTACTTGGAAGGATGTTCCTAGCAAGTCAAGAGCAGAGGCCTTCCCTCAGAATCAGAGAGATAAGAAATAGCCTGACAGGTGTGAGAGAAGAGCCAAAATGTACCTAGTCATGTGTGTCTGATAGTTAACAGCTCTAAAGTCTAGGGTAGCAGAAGTATACACCTTCTTACCTAGTCTCTCCATGGTTCTGCTATCCTTATCAGACGGCAGCAATTTAATGGAGGGCAACAATTTGGAAGGCTTATCAGAAGCCACTGACACCGCAGAGGGGTCAGCAGAGGCACATTTATAGAGAGACTTGCAGTCCTAAGGCATTTTATAAAACCTATTAGGTTTTTTTGGGAGCAGGAGTTTACGAATCAGTAGAAAAAGCATCCAGCAGGGCAGCAAGAACTGGAGGAACAGTAGAGGGCCTAGGAGACTCCATTTGCAAAAGCTCAAAATATCTCTTCTGAACATCAGACACTTGAGCACAGTCCCATTTGAAAAAGTCCATCACTCTGGAAATAATATCACCAAATGAAATCTCCTCAAAAGGAGAGTCAGGACTGATAGCCTTTTTATTCATAGATGGTTAGCCCTTGGGCCAGGAAGATCCTTCCATGGTATCCTTAGCCAACAATTTAAGTTGTTGGTTCTCAAGATAAATCACTAGGGAATAAAAAAAACTAACTCCTCAACATCTTAGGGACAAAGAACTAATAAATCTTGCAAAATGTATGGGCGTGGGAAGCCCCTAAACAGAACAAATACTGCTCGTGACGATCTTTATGGGGAAATCTGTCTTACACACTGGCATTTCCCCTTTCTAGATGACATGAAACCCAAAAACCAGATTACAAGGCAAACATAAGATAAATAAAATAAAAACCCCAATGGTGCACTTATCTGAAAGCAGTAGAACCAGCAGATAAACAGGCATTCAGACCGATGATCGAAGATGGCATTCAGACTGGTGGCAAAGACGTTCTGAGGATGGTACATCTAGATGTCACCTTTATGTTCTATGCCATGTGTGGGGGAGCATACATATGACATATGGCATACACTGTACAACCAAAAGGCTTTGGTATACTGGCCAGACATTGGGCTACCCTTGGCAGGGGATCACTATTGTAAAGAATACTATCTACTGTAAAGAATATTGCAACAGTGATATGGAAGGACATAACACATTTGCAACATGAGAAATTACTGCTCTGAAAGTTGTCTAGAAAGGACTGACTGATGGACAGATGGAGTGATTAAGTACAGTTGTATTACACATACCATAATTGTAGATGTTCGAGTATATCAGTGTTACAGTACTAATCCTTTGATCTTCCTGCCATGCAGAAGCCTATGACTAGCCTAAATCCCAAAGCCTTTGCATCATCCCTAGCTGATGGATGTCTGAAGATTGACAACTTGATGACAGGGTATAAGACGGACCTCCAGTAACACTATCTTCAGGTCTTTCTAGGCTGTGGAGGTCAGTCTGATGCCTGAGAACAGCACGACCTTCCCAGATGCTAAAATCCTAAGACAGATTGGCTGTGGACTAGGAAGAGAGGAAGGGGTGGTACAGGAGGAGGATGGTGGTAGTTTTAGGGTACCCATCCCTACCTCCAGTCACTGGAGACAAAGCTAAGGGTAAGGAGGGTGGAAGTTGCTACTGCAACCTTGATATACTTGAACATCTACAATTATGGTTAAGTGTAACACAACCGTACTGCATCCTTGTAGTCAATGTTGCAGTACTAATCCTTGAGAGGAGCCCAAAGCTACAGATTAGGCAGTTGACTGTCTGAGGGCCCCCGGGGACAGGAGGTTCTGTAGAATAGTAGTAGGAAAACCTGCCCTAGCCCTGGATGCAATGCATAAATGGCAATGTTTGGTAAAGGTTTGTACAAATGATCAGGCGGCAGCTTCCAAGATGGCCTAAGTATTGACGCCGCTCTGTATTTCATAGAATGTGCCCTGATAGAGGTTAGTAGTTGCTTTCCATGATGAGTACATCAAAAAGTAATACAATTAACTATCCATTTTGAAATTGTCTGTTTGGAGACTGACAACCTCTTTATCTTCTGCAAGGGCCACCAAAAGTTGATCTGCTGTATTTGGAGACTGTGTCCTGTTAAGTTAGTATTCATCAGTCAGTGCATCCAGCGAATGCAGGATTTTTTCAGCTTTATTTTGCTTTATTTTGAGGATTCTGGAAGAATACTGGTAGGTGGATAGCTTTGTTTAAAGAGAATTTTGACACTACTTTGGGCATGAATGAAGGATTAGATCTTAAGGTAACTCTGTCCTTATGGAATGCAGTGAAGGGTTCTTTGCACATCAGGGCTTGCAGCTCTGAAACTTGACTGACTGAGAATTGCCATCAGCAAGGTGGTCTTCATGTGAGCATCTTTAGAGAAGTTGAGGCAGCTGGCTCAAAAGGTGGTAGGGTAAGTTTTTCTAAACACATAGTTCAGGTCCCAAGAGGGTACAGGATTTCTCTTAGGAGATCTCAGTTGTATTACCCTTTAAGAAACCGTTTCATATGGGGATGAGTACAGATAGGTGGATAATCTGGAGGTGGAGGCAAAGGTGGTACACACAGCCTATCTAGACCTCGCTAAGGCCTTTGACACCATTCCCCATTCTGATATTATAGACAAGCTCACCAGCCTGAACATAAACCCCTACATCACAAGATGGGTTGCCAACTGGCTCATGGACAGAACTCACATGGTGAGAGTTGCGGGAGCTAGGTCCGACTCTAAACTGGTTACAAGTGGCGTTTCCCCAAGGCTCAGTCCTAGGACCTCTCCTGTTCAGCATATACTTCTCAGAGGTACAGACAAGCACAGGAGGACTATGGCTGACCAAGTTCGCAGACGACTGCAAACTAGGGGCTATAACTGACTCTCTGGCTGACATAGACATCCTCCAAAAGGGTCTCACTGAGACGGATATCTGGTGTCAACATCATGGCCTCAAGCTAAATGCCAAAAAGTGCGTAGTCATCCCCTTTGGAAAAAACGAAGTACCCACAAACTACCACATTGGTGGTAGGCCCCTAAATATGGAAGATGTAATAAGGGATCTGGGGATCCAAGTAGATAGTAATCTCACACATTGCCAAATTGGTTAGAAAATCCTTCTACGTGGCCCACCTAATCACAAAAGGGTTCGCATCCAGATCAAAAGAGGTCATTGTGCCCCTCTACTCATCACTCCTCAGACCCATCTTAGAGTACAATGCCCCATTTGGGATGTACCTTACAAGACACCTGCAACAGCTGGAAAGACCACAGAAGTACCTCACCAAGAGGATCACTGGCCTCAAACAGATGCCCTATGCAGCTCAACTGAAGAAACTCCAGTTGTACTTGGTTGCATGCCGCCTAGTCAGAGGTGATCTCTGCCTGACATACAAGGCCATGTCCAACCCAGAATTGATGGACATGTTCCACCTAAAGAAAACCTTATCCCCCTCAAGCCACATGCACTAGGGATCTAAACCTCACCACAACAATAAATAGGACATGCTGGAGGGATAGATTCCTGTCCCAGAGACTTCCCATGCTTTGGAACAAGATCCCAATCTACATTAGACAGAAATCCTTGCTAACACTCTTCAAAATAAACCTTGATGAGTGGATGGGAAACAGAAAGTCAACCTCGGGGATCACTTCAGTGGCTCTGCTGGACAGAGGCACAGGGAGCTAATCTAAGGGGCGACGAAAGCCAACACATTCTGGCTAGGCTTATAAATGCCTTCGGGCAGATAGCCTAGTACCCACCTATGAACCTATAACAATATAGGCAAGCAGAAACTGCAGAAGCCTATACTTTAATATTTGAATAAAAAAGGCCATGCTTAAATAATTCTGAAAGGTAGTCCAGTACCTGGTTCACAGTAGCACTAAGTGGCATGGCACCAAATAGAAAACCTTTTCCGCTTTGAGGAGTATGATTTTCTGGTAGTTCGTTTGCTTGCCTCTGTCAAGATGGATGATGCTTCAGTAGAATAAGATGCAAAGTTTGGGGATAGATTCCAATCTTTCAGCCTGTTAGTTTGAGTGTGCTCAGGTAAGGATGAATGACAGACCCATGTGTTGAGTGAGTAGATCTGTTACCAGGGGAAAGAGCATAGTATTTCCCCTCACTGTGGGTCAACAGAAGGAAGCACCAGAGTTGCCTTATCTTGTTCAGACTATCTGACCTCACTTTCAGCTGGACCCTAAAGATTAGGAGTAATGGAGGGAAGGCATACAGAAACAGGTCTGACCATCTGAAGGAGAAGGAGTCTGCTGTCCACAACCATGTGTGACAGGTTTTGGAGCACAACCTTTGTAACTGTTCAGAGGTGAGATAAACAGATCTATACTGGGATACCTGCATTGGTGGGTGAGGTCCAGGAAGATATCTTGCATCCATTTGATGGGGTTCAGAAGGTCCCTGCGCAGAGAATCTGCTATGGTGTTGTTCTGGCCTGAGATGTAGGATGCAATTAATGTTAGTTGTAGTTGTGTCAGAAGCCATACCTTTATCACTAAAGTGCACTTGGGGTATGAAAGAGTTCTTTCTCCTGTGCTTGTTTATGTACCACATCACTGCAGTGTTCCCCAACTAAATCTGCTGTGTTCCTGGAGCCAGGGTGTTTTGGAAGTCTTTTAATGTGAGAAATATTGCCAGCATTTCTTTTTGGTTTAGGTGTAGTTTCTTTTGTTCTGGAGTCCAAATACCCTGCACTTTCAGCTGACCTAAATGTGCTCCCAGACTCTGTCTGAGGTAGTAGTTGTGCCTGCCGCTGGTAGACAGAAGCTTACCCACGTGTTTTGTAAGATGCTCTTTTTCCACCTAATTAGTTCCTTTTTCAGGCAGGGAAAAAGGGGCACCAAGGTTTCTAAAGGTTGTGAATGCTGTTCCAAGTGTATTTTAGGAACCATTGAAGTTTCCCCTTGTTTAGTTTTGCAAGGGGTACCATTATGATGCAAGATGCCATGTACCCCAACACCCCTGGGACTTCCCTTGCTGTGATTGTTTTCCTGCTAGGTTCTACAAATAAGTTGTCAAATAAGTAAGACATCTTGCCCTAGGGTAAGTAGGTCTTTTTTTTTTTGCACAGAGTCTGTTGATGCCCCAGTAAGATAATTCTTGTATGTGGCAGCAGTTGCGACTTGTGGAAGTTCAGGGTGAGCTCTACCATCTGGAAGCAATCCATGGTGATTTGCAAGACTGAAGTTTCAGGGTGGATTTTCCCTGTATCAGGCAGTTGTTTAGCTAAGGGTAAATGTGAACTTCTTTGATGAATACTGTGCGAGCAGTACATAAGCCAAATGGTAAAGCATAGAACTGGTTCTGGAATCCTCCTATCAGAAAAGGAAGAAATTTCCTATGTTCTTTGCCTATGGGGATGTGAAGTTAGGAGTCTTTCAATGTCTAAAGCCTCCATATAGGTTCCCTGGAAAATCATGGGTGGTAGTTTTTGCAGAGTTAACATTCTGAACTTTGGTATTTGAAGGAACTTGTATAGTCTGGACAAGTCTAACATTGGTGGGGCCTGGAATATTCTGGAGTAAAAATCATGTGCTCTCTTTACCTACATGGACTGGTTGACTAGACCCTTGTTGTAAAAACTCTATTACAATTACAGAAGAAGTCCCTCTTGGTCTGCTGGTGACCCTGGCATTCCTAAAAAGTGTTTTCTTTTTCTGTACTGGATGAAATAGCCTGTTCTATGACATTTAAGACCCACAGGTCCCTGATGATGACTTTTCCCTTTTTGCAGAATAGAGGATATTCTCCCTACTGGGGGTGGGTGGAATTTGGGGTGTTTTCTTTGTTGGAGGGAGGCACTCTGGGTAGTCAGAGCTGCTCTCTGGGGGTCACTGGATCCTTGGATCCCCCAAGGTTGAGTACATCGATCAGCATGTCATTTTATTCTTTGTCTTGGTCTCTTGCCTTAAGCAGGCCTCCCTTTTTCTAGCGTTGGAGGCAGTGGCCAAGACTTAAATCCCTATAGTATCAACATATGGGAGACAAACAACATTCTTTAACTATTTTAATATGTTTCCCTTTCTTAACTAGTTTATCAAAAACTTTTCCAGCTGGGGTAGCAAAAAGGAACTCCTTATCCAGTGAGGCATCAGGGAGTTTTGTCTTCACCTGGTATGAGACAGGTTGTATCCTCTGCCAGGTGTGTCTACATGTAACAGACCCTGTAGCAGTTGCCCTAAATGATGCATCTAATGCATCATAGGCACATTCCAGTGAGTTTCTACACACCTAGAGGGTTGATCTAGCTGTTTTCTATATGTCCGTCTGCAGGCTCTTCTCAAAGATCCCCTCTGCCTTAGCAATGATCTTTTCCTGTAAAGACTTCATGTACTTTTAAGTATAGAACTGGCAAGTTACAGATTCAAAGATTGTTACTAGACTAACAACTGGGGGGAGGTTTCTAAACCTAGTCAAGTTTTCTAGAAAGAATAATGATGTCCTGTATCCAAATAGGATATTGAGGTCCAGACATTTATAAGCTACCTCTATCCATAAGGGACATGGGTGCCAGGCCAGGTGTAAATATCCTATGTCCTCATAGCCAGGGTAGCCAATGTAAAGGTTGTTTTTGCCAACTCTATGCAGCATTCTGCCTTCCCTGTCATTTGGTAATGGATTTCTGGCTGCATTCTTGGAGGTCCCTCGGCAGATTTTGTAGGCACTACTGAGAGATCTACCTGTGGGTTCTTGCATAGGTGCTTGTGTGTATCAAACATTCTACAGAAGTGGTCTGGCTTCCTAAAGGAGACAGGGTGCAGAAACATGTCCTCAAAGACATCATCCAGAACCACGTGCACAGGTGGAATGGTTATGGGTCTGGGAAATAACAAGCTCAGAAGCTCTCTCTAATGAGCCTGGGCCTTAGAAATGTCTGCTCTTCCAGTTGAATTCCTTCTTCATTTTGGTTAGAGTTTCCTCAAAGAATAAGTCCTTTATGGGGGAGGGGGCAGCGGAAAGGGTGTCATCTGAATCTGAGTCTGGATTTGGCTGAGAAGGAAGATGATCTGCATAAGACAGTTGTTCCTCATCTCTGGATTCTGAGCAATTGGAGTCCTCCTGGGGAAGAGACATCTCTTTATTTTACTGAAGGAGCTCCTGGAAAAGAGACCCATGGTTGGCTGGGCCCCTTGGACTTCATGAAATCTTGGGCCGGCTTAACCAGGTCCTGTGTACCAGCCAGGTTAGAGGAGGGTAAAGGCTGAAGCAGCATGGGCTGAGGCAAGTTAGTAGGACTCTTGGGTTTGGATGTCCTGAGTTTAAGGATCAAAACCCCAAAACACAGATGGGTGGCCATGACCTCTATCCAGTTCCCTGGGATTTCCTCACATATGACTACCAAGGGCATACCACTCTCTCCCTGTTACCAGCACTTGAGCTTCAGAAGCCAAGGCCTACAAAGTGGCATTGGACCAGCTCGACTTTGGTATGATAGCTGTTGCTGTGGTGTGGCCTCCTGTGGGGTCATACCAGCGGGTTCAAGCCTAGTGGTAGCCAGACTAGGGGGCTGCAAATGCACCTCACCTCAGTTGTTGACAGAGGACCTCCTTCAGATGCAGAAAACTTTCCAACATTCTTCTCCATCATTTTCTTATCCCTACATTTCTAAGGAAGGGAGCCAGATGATGATGAGACATAATTTTAGGCTAGTGGCAGTAGGTCTGAAGACTCCATGTGTGCTGGAAGAATTTCAGTGCAATGCTTCAAAGTTTTGGAATGAAACCTAGCACAATACTGACAGGAAGAAATATGGTCAGGCCCCAAGCCAAATAAACAGTACAAATGAAAAAATCTGTATGTGGATTTCCTTCCTACACTTTAAGCAATTATTTACTTTTTTTAAAACATTAAATAGAAGGAAACTTCCCCATTGGGGTACTTATCTGACTGTAGCTTGTAGAAACTCTGAAAAATGAGCCAAACAACAAAATGAAAGTGACAGAAACAAGGAGTAATACATTGGATTGCACAGTCAGAAAAAACTGAAGATGATGCCGATGGATGTCACTATTATACCCTGACATAATTCGTTGGTCCTTTAACATCTGTTGGCTGAGATGATGCAAAGAATCTGGGAATAGGGACGGTGTCTGGCTTCTGCATGGCAGAAAAAAACAAGGTTTAGTACTGCAACAGTGGCTTCAAAGAAAATCTATTTACTTCTTGAAGCAAGGCTGCTGTGTCTTTTAAGACATGCAACAGCCAATGTCTTAGGCTAGGACAAGAGACCATTACTGTTCCAGTATCATCTGAAGGTACTGGAACTCAGACTGCAAAGTAGAATTCCACAAATGGTTAATTCCCATGACTAAGGAATTATACTAAAGCAGTGACTCTTACGATGAACATGACTCTTTTCTCGAATTTACAGCAGTGGAAAGACAAGGGATAAAAAGTCAAAATGACAAGTATACTTGTCCAATAACACAGAGATAGTCTTTCCTAACAATTCAAACTGCACCACTGCTCCACGTATCCTCTGGAAACAAATGTATTTATTTATTTTGTTTACCAGGGTAGCAGACTGATCACAATAAACCATTTGCAAGCACAGCCTGAGTATCTATTCAAAATATTTATATTCTGCTATAGTTTCACAAGATTATTAACTCAAACTGCTCCAGTTTTCACATAGGTACATTTCTTAAGGAAGGCTTTATTTAAACTTAAAAGTACTAGCTTATACACATTAACAGACCTTGAATTCAAAGACCATTCTATTTATTTTACCAGTATGGCCCTATCTGGAACAAGCCCATTTTTAGAGGAGACATTGGGAACTCAAAAAAGGAAAGAATTAAAACACAAGATAGTTACAGGATAAATATAGGCAAAGGCAGTAGAAAATATTTCAACAGAGTTCTCAACAAATCAGGATCAAATTTCACCAGAATTGGGGACAAATCCAGAAGTTATTGGGGACAGCCAGGGACAGTTTGAAAATATTAGTACCGTTAACTTAAGACATTGACTGAGTTAGAGAATATGAATTAATATACATTTTCTGAAGTAAAAGAAGTCTATAATTCTGATTATTGTTATTAAGTGTAATTCATCACCTTTTCTTCAAAGTCATCAATTTAAGGAGGGATTAAAAGGGACGGGATTAAAATTTGAGCCAAAATCAGGGAAAGTTGAGAGGTATGTATTTAACAGATGATAATTCTGGGTCTATATTAGTTCATTGAAACTCCAGTTCTGCAAATACATATTCATCGACCCCTATTCAGCAAACATCCTTTTATCGAATGTTCATATCAGCAAACTTTTTTTCCAGGCACTGAGTTAGCTGGCCAACATGCAGAGATTTGCCCTTTTCCACACTGTAGTGTGATCGTGGAGTTCGTATATATAAGTAGGAGGGTGTGGGGGCACAGCCCCCCATTTTGGTGGATTGTTATACTGCGGTGTGTATCTCTTGGTGTATTGGCCTACTAAATTAGTTACCTGGGTAAATGTTCACTTATTTGTGCATTTGATAAAAGGGTAGCTTGCTGACTAGGGGTCGATGAATAGGTATTCACGGAATTGGAGTTTCAATGAAATAATATAGACCAGATAATTCCATAAGATAAGGGTTGGGAGGGTGGCCTAATGGTTAAGGTGTTTGCCTTATAAGCACAAGGTGCAGGGTTTGAGTCTCACAAGGGATAATTGGCTAGGCTTAAAATGGCTCGCAAGGGCAGTTAGCTTAGTACTAATCTATGAATCTATGAATCTATAACATTCAGTGGAGTTGATTACACAATATGATATCTAAAAAATGTAATCCATAATAGAAAGATAAACAGTTGATAATATATAGACAACCAAGAAAAAGCATAACAGAATAAAAAATAAAACACAAATCAAATGATATACATGTGGCAAATGGTACAAATATTTCCACTGAGCTTTAAAGAGGGAAACAATTCTAATAGCAAAGTGAATCAGGAGCTGATCATTTATTTTAAAAAAGCAAAAGAAAAACAGTGCTAAAGGTAGAGTCATCAAATTTATTATTGTATTTGCTAATTTTCAAAATGTACTGATTTGATGATTTTCGTCGCCTGCAAGAAGTACCAGAGAAGCAAGCTACTAAGCTCAGGGCAGTAATCTGTATGTAACTTGAATATACACTAGAATTTATATTCTAGGGCAATACATTTAAGTTTATTTAGGACAGAATAGTAATGTGATCTGGTAGCTTGAATTACTGTAAATTTAGCAACTTCACTGTAGGATGATGTTAGTGATTTTAATAACAATATAAAGGAGAACCCTACCCAACGACTGAAAAACATGTTTTTTTCATTGTGTCTTGATGTTTCCTACATTTAAACACCACTCTTGGACTATATATACTTTTTTTATACATTTTTGTATGTAATTCCAGAGTCTGCCCACATGGGGTCTAGCATCTTTATGTGATTTTGATTTTTCAGTCTACCTCTTGGTATACAAAGATTACATCATACAGACATCTTGGCTGGAGAGCTCCTGTCACTCCATTAACTTTACCATGTGGTATGAGACAAACCCTGCTGTCTCTCACTCAGTCAGATTTAATTACCATTTGTTGTGGTTCAGTGACTAACCCTGTTTATCTTTGAGGTTATCTCTCAAAACTGTTTTTGAAATGCATTTCACTGTTGCTGCTGCTGCTTTTTCAAAGTGTTTAATTTACCTTCGTTTATTAGGCCTGAGATGTAGTCCTTCAACTCATTTCCCCTCTCCTTCACACTTCCTGCCTGAGCTGTCAAAGTCAGTGTTGCCAGTTCTGTGGTTTTCTCACCTAGTTGGGCTGCTTTTGAAAGTTGGGTGAGGAAATTTGGAGCAGTTGCGGGCTGCATTTTTTGGGGGGCTGGAAGGTGGGAAGGCAAAAGTCAGGTGGCTTGACTGGCTCATGCTCAGTTAACTGATTACATAGTTTCTGTCAATGCATGAGTGTTATGGTTTTGAGAGGCTGATTACCACATTGTGAGTAGTAGTACTTGCAATTTTATTATTTGTTACGTGATTGTTTTGTGCAGGCATCGTGGAAGATGTTTAATGAATATATGCGTAAACCCGTAAATGCTTCTCAACCTATACTGCAAGAAATCTGGAAAAAGTCATGGGGAGGCCTAGAATCTGGGACAGATTTTAATATTTTCTGTAATAAAATGTTGTTGGAATGAAATGTTATGTATTAATATACACTTTTGGAAGGTTGTGAAGTCAAAAATATGAGGCAAAAATCTAGACATTTGAGAAGTATGAGCTCCTACTTCATTTTCTGCAGTTACATTATGAAGTGTGATTGGGGTGTCATCATCATGGCTCTCACCTAACTAGTCCTCATTATTAGGGGTGTTATTTTCCTCAAACAAGGCAGCCTTTCCATTTTCCACATTGAAAAGGTCTCAGGCTTATTGATTTCCATGGTTCATAGTATAGCTCAACTGTCCAGAATTTTACCTCATATTTTTAGTCTGTTTCTCATAAAATCGGAGTTTTCTGACAAATCACCGATTACTGAAGTCAGAAAATAATGGCATGCATTTGAGTTTGACTTCATATCCTTCAGAAAATTCATGCTAATGCAAACATGCTATTTTATCTATTTTCTAGGTTTGTAAGAACAATGTTTTAAAGTTTCCATATTTATGGGACTTTGTCCCCCCATTATTTGTGGCTTTGTCCAGATTTCTTGCTCTAAGAGGTTGAGAGGATTGGTTGTAGTACTGTACATTTTGGAGATGGGAGGTTTGAGAGCTGTGCACATTTTTTGATGTGAAATCACTTTACCTGGGATTCAGCAAGCAGCCATGCAGGAATAAGTCATTCCTGCATGGCTGGGACTGCTCCTGTATAGCACAGCAGCGCGCCTTGGATATTCATGAAGGAGCGCTGCCCGTGCTGTTAAACTTACACAGAGCCATGTACAAGTGCAGGAGGTGTGTCTGAGAGCAGAGCTCTCACAGTATACATGCCCCTGCACTCCAGAATTGCCTTTTGGCAATTAAAATGAGCGAGAATGCTCATAACACCCCCTACACATCAGGGTACCTCTCAACTGTAAAGATTTTCACAGAATGTCCAGTTTTGTCTCATATTTTGGTGTGTTCCTCCTAAAATCTGTACCTTTCTGGAAAATAGCTGAGGATTGAAGTCATTGCCTAATGACAAACATTTGAGTTTAAAAGACTACACATCCTTCAGAAAATCCATGCTAATGCAAGATCTATCATCAACTGTCTAAAACTTTGTAAGAGCAATATTTAAAATCTGTCCCTATTTGTCCCCCCATCATTTTAGGGTTTGTCCAGAGTTTTTGCTCCAAGAGGTTGAGAGGTATGCCCAGCATGAAGTAGAAAGCTGATAAAAGTACATGTTTTAGCATTAGCAGGGATATTCTGAAGGGTATAGATAAAATAACACAACAAAACTTTTTTTTTTTTATAATGAGATAAAGTTTAAATGTAGCTGCATGGGTGTGCCCATTGCTTAGCTACGCTTAGTCCAGCTTAAATAGTACAAGATGTTAAATAGCAAGAGACATCCAACATAAGCAATATTGCAATAGTGTAGTAGTTAGAGAGTATGCTTTGCGAGCAGCCATTCCCAATTTGATCCCCACTGTAACCAATTCACATTTTAAATGTGACAGCAGTGCATAAACAATTTTTGTATGTATTACCTACTAAATAACATATATTTGTTAACCAGAGTACTGCATTAGGTCCAGATGTGAGGTGTCAGTGTAATAAAGTTGTGAAATCCCCATATAAACACAAGTGCCCCATACAGTATAGTCACACATGAATAAATGTAATTAAAGCACATTGGGGGATGTCAGGGACAGTAAACAAATGTATAATATATAATGAATGATGAATCAATGCCATACAGCAGATAGTCTATAAAATGAAAAATAAGCATTGCACAGCTCTGCTTACCAGGTGTAAGCATTGTGCAAATATGACTACTAAGCAATGAGTAGCCCAGCTAAGTGGATTTGCCCATCGGTAAGCAGTGCTGAACCTGTCCCTTTAAGCAATGCCAACCTTAGCTAAGCAGGTTTGCCCATAGCTTAGCTTAGCTCAGCATATTCAAAACCATCCAATCACAGCAAAGGGCAGGAAACCGGCCGTATTTAAACCCCACAGGTGGGAATAAAGCTCATAACTGGTTTCAGCTTCTCACTGTAGGCAGCATGGCTGGAGTTGGAGAGGGATTGCTCTTCCAGGCGCAGCGCTGGGACATCCAGGAGTCCAAGGTCATGGTAGGACTCCTGGTAAAAAAACATGATGAGAGACTGCTGCAGGGCCAGTACCAAGGCTCCCAATATAAAGCGGAAGCCTGTGACCATCTCGCCAGGCAATATGACAGTAATAGTTGACAATAGGTTGTATTAAATAAAACTGTAACTGCCTGGCAATAAAGCTCTAAATCTTGGACTGGTTGTGTTTATCTCGTATTGTATGGCATTTTTAGTGTTGCATTCTCTGAATAGTAATGTTGTATTAACCGCTGTTACCCACACTGTGCTACATAATAAAAATGTCTAGGAATGTCTGTATAAGACTGTTGTAATTACAAGGTCAGATTGTACAAGTGAGAGAGACTTAGACAGAAAGCATTGAAGAGATAGACAGCAATATCCAAATAGCACACTCTACTGTGACTTAAATCATTATATTTTTAGCAGACACAGCCATGGTTTGAATCCTGGGAGTGGTAGTAAGTTGTATGCATAATCATACCTCTCAACTGTACAGATTTGTTCAGAATGTCCAGATAACTGGCCCATATTTTCTGCATGTTACCCTGTCCCCCTGGCAAATCAGCGGGATGATCTCAGAATTTTAGACAGCAAATAATGACATACATCTGATTTTCAGACCTCAAAACCTTCAGAAAATGTATATGAAAACAATCCTGTCACTCTAGCAACTCACCAAAAGGTTATGAGAGCAATATTCAAAGTATGTCTCATTTCTACCCCCATGTTGTCAAGCTATGACCAGAGTATGTGCATTAACAGATTGAGAGGTATGTGCATAATATTAACTCTAAATCTGGGAATATGTGTGGAAACAGTCAGGTAGTGTTAACAAACATTCCCTCCACAGGTCTGTCAGATAAGAAAACCGTGCCTGCCAATAATGATTGAATCCTGGACTGGTAGTGTTTACTCTGGTATTGTATGGCTGCCATGAAGCATTCAGAACATATGATATCAGAAAAGTACTGTTGTGTCAACCAGTGTTCCTCACACTGTGCTACATAAAAAATGTCTAGGAATGTCTGTATGAGACTGTTGTAATCACAAGGTCAGATTGTACAACCACGAGAGACTTAGAAAACACTGAAGAGATAGACAGCAATATTCAAACAGCACACTCTGCTAACACTTAAATTGTGGTATTTTTATCAGACACAGCCATGGTTTGAATCCTGGGAGTGGTAGTAAGCTGTATGCATAATCATACCTCACAACTGTACAGATTTGTTCAGAATGTCCAGATAACTGCCTTATATTTCCTGCCTGTTCCCCTATCCCCATGGCAAATCAGTGGGATGATCTCAGATTTGTAGTCAGCAAATAATGACATACATTTGATTTTAAGACCTCAAAACCTTCAGAAAATGTATATGAAAACAAATCCTACCACTCTATCAGCCCCCCAAGTTTATGAGAGCAATATTCAAAATATATCCCGTTTCCACCCCATGTTGTCAAGCTTTGACCAGAGTGTGCACAATAAGAGATTGAGAGGTATGTGCATAATATTAACTCAGAATTTGGGAATATGTGTAGAAACTGCCAGGTAGTGTTAACAAAAATTCCCTTAACAGGAATACCAGGTAAGAGATGTAGAATTTAGCTATAAGACAGTTGAAGTATACACTTGTTTACAAACATACCGCTGGCCAAACCAAGGCCATAGGGTAGTGTAATAATAGCTGTACCTGAATGATTAGAGCAATGATCATTAAAGTTGTGAGAACTACAGGGTTATACAAGTTGTTAATTGACATCTCTCGCACCCCCCACCGTATCTGCAGCAATAATCTAAATACAAAAATCAATGGGTATGTTTACACCAAACCTACTGTTGGGGCATATGTCCTATTGTTCAATAAATATTGAAATGTGTTTCTATTAATGTTCCATGTTGAAATACTATCACTGGTGGCCTGTTGCTATCAATGTAACATGCATGCTGTTGTAATGGCCACTGTGCTTCCACATATGCATGTGTTCTGTTTGTTATGCAACTGTTCCAAATCTGGTGTTTTGGGTTAATTGGAATATCTATGCATGCTGTTATAACTAATCCTGGATTGTGTTGACATTTACTAACCCACATAGTTTTAAAACTGCAAAACCATAGCATGTTTGGGAAGGCCGGTCCCAGTGGACCCACCTCTCCCACCTCAACTGGCCATGGCATCGGGCTCCAGCACATCTGGGACCCACCCCAGGACCTCCTCGTCTGCTGGCTTTGAACCACCTTTGGGTGGAACTGCCTCAGGAGATGGGGGTCCCCCCTAGGAGCGGGCAAGGACAAGAAACTGTCACCCATAGTCAGGTCCGGGGTTTGGTGCATAGCAAGCTCTGCAGGGAGTTTTGAGATCTGCTACAGCAGCTTGAGGGCCGCATGGTGCATTTAGAGGGTCAGCTTGCCCCTCTTACCCAGCCCCCAGCACAGCAACCTTTGGGACCATGAAGGTGCAGTGGTGACTGGCCATGGGTGGGGACCTCAGTCCCACTGTTTCCATTTGGGGGCTCATGGGCTTCCAATTTCCAAACACCCCTCCCCATCCAAGGTGTTTACTCCCCACATATGTCATATACTGCCCCTGTATGCTGTCTTGTCTGTCTTGTCTGTCTTCCTACCCAAACTACCTCCCCAAATATACCTACTATCCTTCCCCAACATCCCACTCTCACCTTAAAAAAAGGGTAATCTGTTCTCCCCAAAAACAATCTTGCCCCATACATAGCTATCCATTTCCCACACATGCTCACTGGACACATGTAATCTGGTGTAATTGGCTTCACAACATATTATTGTCCTCACCCCTCTTTCAGGGGTTTGAGTGTCCAAATCTACGTCCAAATTCAGTTTATATGCACAGCTGTTGCTGTAGAAATGGACAGCTGTGGACCTTCCCTACACCTGTTCTGCACATCCCTAGCTACTTTCCCTATTGTCTTGCCCTCTGCATGCCCCCTTTTTCACCACTTTCCTATCACTCCTTTTCCTTTTCTTTTAAAGAAATTAGCATGGGGGTAAGTGGGAGTAAGCACATTTAAGGAGTAGTAAGTGGGTTTAAGACTGTTTGCATGACGGTAAGCAGTGACTACACAGAATAAGCAACAACTGCTTAAAAGTGCCTTAGTCACTCTGTATCCAACAGCACTTGTTCTGCTCAGTAACAAAATAATCAGCCCTTGCAAGTCTCAAACCCAGGACCCTGCACACCATAGCCACAGTGATTTACCACTACACCATATAAGCTGTACATAAATGTGATGTTTTCTCAGACATATCATGCAGCACAGTCATTCAACAGTATGGAAAATGTATTTATATATGTAGATGTATGTGTATATATATATATATATATATATATATATATATATATATATATATATATATATATATATATATATATATATATATAGATAGATAGATATAGATGTATATATATATATATATCATCATCATCATCTTCTTTCAGCTGTTACCATTAGGGGTCACCACAGCGGATCATCTGTTTCCATTTCTTCCTGTACTCTGCATCATGCTCTTTCACACCAACCACCAGCATGTTCTCTCTCACTACATCCATAAACCTTATCTTAGACCTTCCTCTTTTCCTCTTACCTGGCAACTCCATCCTTAGCATCCTTTTCCCAATATACCCAGCATCCCCCCTCAGCACATGTCCAAACCAACGCAATCCTGCCTCTCTTGCTTTGTCTCCAAACTGTCCAACTTGAGCTGACCCTCTAATATATTGATTCCTAATCCTGTCCATCCTAGTCACACTCAGTGCAAATCTTAACATCTTTAACTCTGCCACATCCAGCTCCGACTCCTGTCTTTTCGTCAATGCCACCGTCTCCAACCCATATAACATAGCTGGTCTCACTACCCTCTTGTAGGCCTTCTCTTTCACCCTTACTGGTACCCGTCTGTCACAAATCACTCCTGACACTCTTCTCCACCCATTCCATCCTGCCTGTACTCTCTTCTTCACCTCTCTTCCACATTCACCATTACTCTGAACTGTTGATCCCAAGTACTTAAACTCGTCCACCTTTACCAACTCTACTCCCTGCATCCTCACCATTCCTCTACCCTCCCTCACATTTAAACACATATATTCTGTTTTAGCCCTGATGACCTTCATGCCTCTCCTCTCTAAAGCATATCTCCACCATTCCAGGGTCTCCTCAACCTGGTCCCTACTCTCACTACATATCACAATGTCATCTGCAAACATCATAGTCCACGGGGCCTCCTGTCTGATCTCATCTGTCAACCTGTCCATCACCACTGCAAATAAGAAAGGGCTCAGAGCTGATCCTTATTGTAATCCCACCTCCACCTTAAACATATCTGTCACTCTCTCCGCAGTCCTCAGCAATGTCACACTACCCTCGTACATATCTTGTACCACTCTTACATACTTCTCTGCCGCTCCCGACTTCCTCATACAATACCACAACTCCTCTCTAGGCACCCTGTCATATGCTTTCTCTAAGTCCACAAAGACACAATGCAACTCCTTCTGATCTCCTCTGTATTTCTCCAACAACACTCTCAAAGCAAATATTGCATCTGTAGTGCTCTTTCCTGGCATGAAACCATACTGCTGATCATTAATCATCACCGCCCTTCTTAACCTAGCTTCCACTACTCTTTCTCATAACTGCAAGCTGTGACTGATCAATTTTATCCCTCTGTAGTTACTGCAGCTCTGCACATCACCCTTATTCTTAAAGATAGGTACCAAAACACTTTTTCTCCAGTCCTCAGGCATCCTCTACTTTCCAAAATGTCATTAAACAATCTGGTTAAAAATTCCACTGTCATTTCACCTAAGCACCTCCATGCTTCCACTGGTATGTCATCTTGGGCAAAAGCCTTTCCATTCTTCATCCTCTACATAGCTGTCCTTACCTCCTCCTTGCTAATCTGTTTCACTTCCTGATTCACTATCCCACATCATCCAACCTTCTCTCTCTCATTCTCTTCATTCATCAGCCCTTCAAAGTACTCTTTCCATCTTCTCAATACACTCTCCTCACTTGTGAGTACATTTCCTTCACTATCCTTTATCACCCTTACCTGCTGCACATCTTTACCAGCTCTGTCCCTCTGTCTAGCCAATCGGTACAGGTCCTTTTCTCCCTCTTTAGTGTCCAATCTCTCATACAACTCTCCCTTTGCCTTATCCTTAGCCTTCACCACCTCTATCTTTGCCATGCATCTCATCTCCTTATACTCATGTCTACTTTCTTCATCTCTTTGACAATCCCACTTCTTCTTCACCAGCCTTTTCCTCTGTATACTCTCCTGTACTTCCTCATTCCACCACCAGGTCTCATTGTCCTCCTTCCTCTGTCCAGATGTCACATCAAGCACCTTTCTAACAGTCTCCCTTACTAGCTCTGCTGTAGTTACCCAGCGCCTGTCTTAACTCTTCCCTGAACTCCACCTCACAATCACCCTTTTTTAACTTCCACCATTTAATCATTGGCACTACTTTCACACTCCTCCTCCTCTTCTTGATCACCAACGTCATCCTACAGACCACCATTCTATGCTGCTTAACTACACTTTCCTCTGTTACCACTTTACAGTCTCCAATCTCCTTCAGACTGGCCCTCCTACATTGGATATAATCCACCTGTGTGCATCTTTCTCCACTCTTGTACGTCACCCTATGCTCCTCCCTCTTCTTAAAATACGTATTTACCACAGCCATGTCCATCCTTTTCACAAAATCCACAATCATCTGACCTTCTGCATTCCTCTCCTTAACACCATACCTACCCATCACTTCCTCATCCCCTCTGTTCACTTCACCAACATGCCCATTGAGGTCGCTCCAATCACTAGTCTCTCACCCTTGGGTACACTTATCACCACTTCATCCAACTTACTCCAAAATTTTTCTTTCTCATCCATCTCACACCCAACTTGTGGAGCATATGCACTAACAACATTCATCATTACACCATCAATTTCAAGCTTCATAAACATCACTCTATCAGACACTCTCTTCACCTCCAAAACACTCTTGGCATACTGTTCCTTTAGGATAACCCTTACCCCATTTCTCCTGCCATCCACACCATGATAGAACAATTTGAACCCAACTTCTATACACCTGGCCTTACTTCCCTTCCATCTGGTCTCTTGCACGCACAATATATCAACCTTCCTTCTTTCCATCATATCAGCTAGCTCTCTCCCTATACCAGTCATACCGCCAGCATTCAAAATTCCTACCCTCAGTGCTACACTCCTAACCTTCCTCCTCTTTTCCTGCCTTCAGGCATGCCTTCCCCCTCCTCTTCTCCTTCGGCCAACAGTAGCCCAATTTCCGCCAGCACCCTGTTGGCTAACAGTAACGGTGGTGGTCATTGTTAACCCAGGCCTCGACTGATCCGGTATGGAAATATGAAATGTTCTCCACATAAGTAATTTGGCAGAGGTTTTACGTCAGATGCCCTTCCTGACGCAACCCTCCCCACTTATCCGGGCTTGGGACCGGCACAAAGAAATGCACTGGCTTGTGCATCCCCAGTGGCTGGGATTTTATATATATATATATATATATATATATATATATATATATATATATATATATATATATATATATACACACACACACACACACACACACACACACACAGTGTATTACATTCGCACATTGGATCCACACTCTGAACCTCTCTCTGCAAAACATCTGACCAAATACACTGTACACTGTTAATGGGGGTGAAGGGGCCCAAATTAGGGATCTCTTGTAATTAATGTCATTTCCCCTTCCTCCACAGCTGAACAGATATGCCTTGCAACACAATAACCAGTACTTGCAAGTCTTGAACACATGACCCTGCACAACACACCCACAACAAGTTAACAGTAAGCCATCTTGGCTGTAAGATGTCAGGATGATATCTGTAACACATCATGCAGAACAGTCAGCCTACCATAGGGAATGTACAATATGAAAGCACTAAACATTCCAATGATACATACACACACACCACACACACACACACACACACACACACACACACATATATATATATATATATATATATATATATATATATATATATATATATACACATATACATATATATATGTATATGTGTATATACACATATTCACATATAAATATATTACTACTTATAGATATGTATAAGAAGAGTATATATAGAGGGTGCACAGCATATCATAGAGCCATTATTCCTACATTTGCCACCTTTTAAAATGGCCAGTGTTAGATTCATTCCTACAAATGAGAATTATTGCATGAAACATATACCCACACACAATGGAAAGGACATGATACCACACACAAGTTTGCATAGAAATGTTCTATCATCCAGCCCCCATTGACACATGTGGAGGAGCTCCTCACCAGCTTTGGGACACCTGCCCACCAGCCAATTAAAGAACCGGAAGATAGCATTGTGGAGGTGGGTGCTACCCACACAATGGACGAGGAACATGCAGGTAAGGCCCCAGGGCACAATAGTAGACCACTGTTGCTTATGCATCTTCATCTGTAAAGTATCTGCATGTATATGTCTGATAACGTAGTTTGTCGCTGCAGTGTAATAATGTAAATATGTGCATAATCTACAGTATAGTGTGTTTGTACTGTTGATGTACTGAAATGCTGCTCCCAACCTGTACCAATGCTACAGGTGTGGCTACTAACATCACATCTCTTGCACAGCTATGTAGGGCCCTCTGATATACTTCTGGGGAAGCAGCCTGTAGCTGGTGAGTATGGAGGTATTTTGTTCAGGTTTGCCAGTACACCGGCCATGTTATGGCCATGGCATTTGCTATGCACACATTTTACACACCTACCCATAATGCATGCTGTACATGTTCACTTATTGTTGCTGTTAACTGCACTGCATCACAGTGGTCACTATGGTGGCATATCTGAAGGGTATGTAAGAGTCCTGCAGTATAACTAACAACCTGTCAGTGCAAGATGTGTGAACAGAGATAAACATAATGGTGGGACAAATGGCCTACAGTAGGGACATGTCTGAAAGATTACCCTTATACAGTGGCTACAACAGTGTATATACCAGTATTACAAATGCAACTGTTGCAGATCTATACAATGGCATATCACAATACCACAGTCCTCAATTTCCACAACCTCTAATGTGATCCTAACATGAGCAATGAATGTATAAGATGGAATCCTATGTTTGGACAACAAATATTGGGAATACATACCTTAACAAACAATGGAAGCATATGTGTGCACAGACTTCAAATATATTGTGGAAGCAGCTTTTGAGGTACTTCAGTATTCACTTGTCTTGAGTATGCACCTTCCATCAAGTACAGGTCCTCAATGTCACACCAAGTAATGGTCTGCTGTCCAAGAAGTATGTCCATGACATTTGCCCACTCACCTACAACAGAGGCAGCCATGGCTTGCACACATTTTACAAACCATGGAATGGATCCCATATCTAAAAAGTAGCACTCAGTAGTGGGAGACCTAATCTTACCGCGCCATTGCATATATCATGGCAAACAGTGCAGACAAGTATGTATGTGACGATGAAGTATGGGACTCCATTAATGTCAAAAATAAACAGATGCCCATCCAAGACAGATGACAACATATGTTGCAAACTGGTCACAGAGGCTGCCCAGACACATGCAGCAACACTGAGGGACTTGCAGGAATGTCTATCAAGTACTGCCTGTGCAGTACCTGCGTTGACAATTACCTGGACTCTGCATAAGTGTGGCCTATGGGTTAGGGTAATTAGATGGAAGAGTTGTTCCACAGGAGGCATCATCCAGGGCTCTCTACATGTAGCATATACATAACATCAGGTCTCCTAAAGGCATGTGTTGCAGTGTGTAATGGTGTACTGAGACCAAGGCTGAAACCTACAGACAGTATTAATAAAGATACATGTACTGCAGAAGCAACACCTCACTCTACCTCAGGCCCACCATCCCCATCTGTACCTTGCTGGTGCCAGTATACACCTTTAGGATTGCTGTTCATTAGCAGGAACTAGGCTGGTAGACATGGTGTTCTGAATTTGGGACACTGCAAAATTACACTCATCTGTGGCCCACAGTTGTCAAACATCTGTAAACAGGCTGAGGATGGGGAGGGGTGCCACCCTGAAACACAACAGTTAACTGAAGTATACATCCAAAGCTTGCTAAAAATGGCTGTATCTGAACACAGTCAAGGTCATGCATTGTGCCAGACATAACCCTGAGTCAACAGCAATAGTGAAGGCACTGTGTGACCTCCAAGGGCTATGCACATGAGCTGACCTTGCAATCTGGCAGAACTGGGGGACATTTGTAGGGCGGAGTGACCAAATAATGGCAAGTGAAGATGGGCCATTACACCCTCCAGGAATAGTGACTGCTGTAGTTCACTTAACAGGTTCTGCAACAAACCATCATGTAAATGGTGTGTACACTTATGCAACCCACATATTGTATGCATCCCAATCAACATCTGCACAACTAACACATTTGTTTGATACTGCACTGTAATGCACAGGTCATATGTCACATATCAGGTGTGTGTAAAGTTAACATATGCAGTATTGTGGCCCCATGGCATATCAGGGAAGAGGGTGGCATGTCAATAAGGGTGTGTACACTCCTCATAGCCACAGTAAGCTTTGGAGGTTGTCAGTATAATTGGATTTTATTGCTCATACATGCACTGCTGATGATGAAACCTGCAAATCGGATGTCAGGCATTCACTACTGACATCTGCCCTCATATCAACCCAGGTATGTGTCAGACAAACACATAGGAGCTGTAAGCAACAGAGCAAATATAACTGCTACACATATACACATTCAGCAATGGTGTGTACACTTGTGAGGTATGGTGCACAGTACATGGCAGGGTGCTGAACAGGTGCACAGCAATACTGTGTACATGGGTGCAGTGTGTTCCAGGGGAAGGGGCATCACCTACTAACACAACTCATGCATCACAGAGATATATAATGTTGGTAACTGGGATTGAGTATAGCTGCAGTGCATGCTGAGTGCCATATGTCATGTATATGGACAGTTGCGTAATGAGAGGTCTGTGTAATATTTTTGTGCCACCTCACCTGTGTGTGTGTGTGTGTGTGTGTGTGTGTGTGTGTGTGTGTGTGTGTGTGTGTGCGTGCGTGTGTGTGTGTGTGTGTGTGTGTGTGTGTGTGTGTGTGTGTGTGAGAAGAGGTAAGCAATGAAGTACAGGTCTTAAAGTACTTTTTCTGTTTTCCCCTCACAGGTTTCAATTTGGGTCCGGGTCCCACGTGCAGGCAAATTGATGTTAGTGTCCATACAGACCCTGACAATAATGATAGGTATGGTGAGGCATAGGCTGGGCTGTCAGGGGCTGAAACTGTGCCATAGGTTGACATCCCACTGTTATCCAACCCATCCCTGCACCCAGTCACATTGCCTATACATACCCCATCACCAGTGGCCATAGATGAGGGACAGTTGGTGGGTGGTGGTATAGGACAGGACAGTGTGGTGACTATGACAAGTATGTCTGTACACAGCAGCCATAGCCAAATGACCAGCGAGGTACCACACAGGCAGATGCACAGGGGGGCTCATAGGAGGGCTGCTGGACATCATGCTGCTGGCAGAAGTGCCACAGCAGGTGTCACCAGATGCATGTTTCAGGCCATCATGGAAGCACAGGTATGTATGGAACGTTATACCAGACAGGGTCTGAGGCTCCAGAGGGCTACTCACTCTGCTGTTATTGACAGCATCCATGATCTTGCAGGTGCCCACTGTTAGTTTTCAAAGGTCCGGGATAGACGGTTGGGTGAGATGGTGGGAATCCTTGACCATGCAATGTCTGTGCTAATGCATATGGTGGGAGTATGGCGACAGCAACGTGGATGTAGGTCAGCAACACCAACAGGTGGAGGCCTACATGGACGTGCAACAAGTCAGAGCCGCTCCTGTAGTTGCAGTACCAACACAAGCACTGCAGGGGGGGTGCTGTCCACACTACAACATAGTAGGATGCATGCATGTGGCCCTGGCTGGTCCCAACAGGTACCTGGATCCAGCAGACATTTGTCATCATCAGGGGAGAGTACCATATCTGGTCTTGTACCCGGTAGTGCCCATGGAACACCTGGCAGGCACAGTTCTCATCTCCGTGGCCGGAGACAGTGAACTGCACACCCTGCCATGTTTGGTCTGCAGCTGTATAGAGCAGCCACATCGCCGAACTGTGTGTATACACACACACACACACACACACACACACACACACACACACACACACACACACACACACACACACACACACACATCACCAACACAGCTAGGGCACCTCCATACCTACACACACAACATCTGCAAACCCCAATTAATAATGAAACCCCCTAACACACACATATGATGTCAACCAAATGGCTTATCCTAGGTCTCTGGAAAACCCACAACACACCCTGTGCATATGATGATACCTGTGCCACATCCCTGTCATCTATACCATCGATGCAGGAACAGGCTAATATGGTTATGATGCACAGGGTGAATGTACTAAGGTGTAGCAATGTAATGCTGTGTAACATGTTTTCAGCAGGAAAGTTTAATGCTTACATGTCAGGATGTGTAGCTGTCCAGCCATGATGCATTATAGCTGTTATTAACACTGACTGATTGTGGTCTCCATAATGTATTCAGTTTGTGTTGTAGGTGTCTGTGTGTCAGCAGGATGTTGGTCTGCTGTTGTTTCCTACAAGGGGTATGGCACTGTGGTGACACACTGACTGTGTCATATCCTGGGTACAGCTGAACACAAGTAACAGGCCTGTATAAGAGTTAATGCATGTGCCACATGGCTGATAGGTCTAAGGGGTGTATACAGGTGAGTGCATGGTGGCTGATGTCAGCAGCCCTTCTACAGCAGACAATGGTAAGTGTACTGGGTGGCACATACCACATGTTTGTGTATAACACACACACAGAGGCTTTGGTGCTGATGCAATACAAAGAGAATACTGTACACAGAGATGTACTTAATTTTGCAGTGAACCCATTTTAGCCTATGTAATTCCATCAAGACATAATAGGCAAAACATCATATCAGTAAATAATCAGTCTGCTACTTTAATGTCATTGACGATGGTACTGGCAGGGTATATGTCCCCTTCCCCAATGTAGTGCAATCCCGGTGTTGATAAACATAGGTGTGCTGGTGTGGGTGTCACAGACCTACACTTTGGAGGGTGTGGGGTGGTGCAGAGCTGCACAAAGTGTGAGTGACAACTACTTAATCTGTTAACATACACTGTACAGTATTACAGCAGACTAAGCATGGGGATACACACAACAATAACCCCAATGAGGGTGGCTGCATCCACAACACTGACAGCCATCTATATATACCAACTCCAGTATCGCTCTACAGCTATAGAGTGGGGAAGAGGGCATTTATACATCTACTACTAGTTTTGATGGAATGAATTTCCATGACATGGTTCCTTTGAAATGTTAACATTTGCCAGTCAGTTCTCGGATAGATGACCTCCTGGGATATGTATATTCTGCAAACTGAAGTAGATCCCTTCACATACACACACACTTACTTGGCAACACTGAGAGTAGAACCCTTACCTAGGTACTTATTGCTACTAATGTGTGTGGCCTTAATTGCACACACCACACAGCTTTTAGGATAAGATGTGTCCCAAGTCTCTTAAGTGAGGAACATCACCAGGCCTTGTACAGTATGGTAATGGGGGATGTATTGGGTGTTAATGGACAATGCATAGTATGCCATACTGTCATATACACATTGACAAACACATAACAGTCATAGACACATCTGAGAGACCTGGGTTTATCAGTGCTAACTACCTTGTCAGTGAGTCCATTCTGTTACAGATAATTTGATTTGCACACAGCACATGAATCATTGGGCTGGATAGTGTACTCAGTTACCTGTATGGTTGATGGTGACAGTGGTCCTCATACAGTGGACCTTGGGACATGTACTGGGGGTACCATGGTGTAAAGACAGTATACCCAGCACCCATACCCCACATTGGATATTTTACTCACTGAAACCCATGATAATACTCTGACATACCCACAATCACACATTGACCAGGACTGCAATACACCCCCTTGTCTATCTTATCAGTGCTACTACAGGGATATGCATTTATTGCACATGCCACAGGGATAGTAGGGTGATGATTTGTCATGGCTCACCTAATGTCAGCAACATCACTATGCCTTATACTGTATGGCCAGGTGTATTGTATTTGAAGAATGTGGCCTCAGAATGCTGTATCCTACAAATATAAACACTTACACACATACACACACCTGCCATGACTCTGAGGGTAACCCATGCCTATCTACCCATTTCTACAACAGTGTTGTGCTGGTACTGCAAGTTGCAGGTAGCCTATAGGGTGAAGAGTGTAACAAGGTACATTTAATGTCCATGATTGCAGCAACCATTTCTAACTATGGCAATGGGGGGTATAGTGTGTGAGAAGGTCCTCAGGGTATTATCAACTGCAGGTTCACAACCACACAGACATTGTTATTCTCAGCAATGCACACTGACACATTTGTCAGTACTGGGGTCTATAGGTGCAGGTGTTCCTAGGTTTGTATCAGGATATTGTCCATGGAGAGATGGAAAAGTAGGAGATGTGGGTACAGTGGTATCATGCCAAATAGAGTGATGAAAGCGAACAATAATGACCAGGAACAACAAAAAGTTCGCTCAGGAGAACCAAATAAGGGTACAGACCAAGTACCAAGAGAAGATGGAATACAAGGCAGTTTATTGTGCAAAAACCCAAACGCTTGTATACATGATACGTTTTCGAAAATCTTCATCAAAGGCAAAACAGCAATGCAACAGTATCATCCACTTAAATAAATCTATCAGACTAAGTATGGACCAATGATTTCATTGAAACAATTACATATTTAAATTAATGATTAAATTAAAAAATGTTTAAAAACGAAAACACTGGTCTTTCTCTCAGTATAAATAGAACACATTCCAAAACCATATTAGTAAAATAAAAATAGATAAATGATATAATCTATGTTGTGTATAACATTAATAAAACAATAATGATTTTAATTCATCATTTAAAAAATTATATATATATATATATATATATATATATATATATATATATACAAAAATATTTAATTATGTTAAAATTGATTTTTTTTTTAATTAATTATATAAACTAATATTGACCTCTAGTGGCAGATTATAATTTTGCACTCCTCAACTTCAGTACTGGCATTATAGAAATTGTGTCATTGAGACCAGGAATCCTAGTGGCTTCCAGTATGATCTGCCAATATAGCTCTCTATATTCTAGTCTGGTCTTCCACATACCTCCCCTGATTTCTTTGGGTACCACTTCAATAACAAAAAAATGAAAGGAACCTGATGGACATATAAGGGTATGTCTAAAAAGTGCATTGTTCATATTCTCCTTTTTTATTTCATAATAATTTTCATACATCCTAGTTTTTAGTTTCCTCTCAGTTTTTCCAACATAGAAGGACCCACAGGGGGAACACACAGCTAAATAAACCACGCCGTGGGTGTTCCAATTAGAAAATGTGTGGCTCCTAATATGTTTATTTCTACTAGGTATAAAAATACTGGAACAATTTTCAACATGTGGACATTGGGAACATGAACCACATTTGTAAGTCCCCTTTTTTCTAGATGAATAATCTAATCTGGAGCCACTACCAAATTCAAATAATCTCTTAAAATTGGTGTCCCTCATGTATATAAACTTCAAAGGTGGGCTTTGTATTTGTTTTAGTTCAGTAATCTGAAGAAAACGTTCCCATTCTCTAATAATTACTTCCCTGATGTTACGTGAGTCACCCGTATAATCCATTATGTATGCCCCTTCGCAACTAGGGTTAGAATCTAAGTCATTGTTGTGAGGATTCAATGTTTCATCCTGCCCTAAAATAGGTGCAAATCTCTCTTTCTTACCCAGGACCACTTCTTCTATAATGTCTTGAATAAGATTATCAGGGCAGTCCCTGTCTCTGAACATCTGAGAGACAATCTCAACTTCCTTTACAAAATCCTCTTCCTCAGAGGTCATCCGACTAATTCTAACTAACTGTCCTTTGACCAAGTTCTTTTTCTGAAAAAATGGGTGACCACTATTGTAATGGAGATAGGAATTGGAAAAAGTTTTTTCCTGTAAACTTTGGAAGAAAAAGAGTGGTCAAGTTTGGTCAAGGAAATATCCAAATAAACTAGTTCACTATTATTAAAAGAATGTGTAAAATCCAAAAAATCAGTGGTTCCTTTGAGGTATGTGAGAAATTCTAGAAATCTTTCATAAGAATCCTGCCAAAAAATAACAATATCATCCAGAAAACGTTTATATAAACACCAACAATGGGAAAACTCACTGTTGGTAACAAATAGTTTCTCCCACCAAGACAAAACAATGTTTGCATAAGTAGGGGCACATTTTGCCCCCATAGCTACCCCTCTTTCCTGTTTAAAAAATTCACCCTCAAAAAACATAAAATTGCTTTTAAGTACTGTCTCCATAAGCAATAGACAGGTGTTGAAATCATTAGAACCAAAATTACCACTCTCTCTCATGCTTTCCTCCAGCCATAAAAGACCTGTTTCATGAGGAATATAACCAAAAAGGTCAACTATATCCAAGGTAATAAACAATAGCTTGGAATGGAAACGTTCAGGTTTTATATGCCTTAAAAAATCCCATGAATCCTTCAAGATGGTAATCCCCTGGTTTGAGAGGGGTTTCAATTTTACATCTAAATACTTGGCTAGGGGAGCAGTCATAGACCCCTCTAAGGAAACGATAAGTCTTAAAGGTGGGTCGGAAGGATCCTTATGGAACTGAGGGTGTCCTGGGGTATCTATTGTACAAAAAATTAAAAGTATCCAAATCTATAGATTCTTCCAAAAACAAATCATTTAAAAGCAAAGCAATTTTAGAGTGAGCTATATTTACCTCATTAATTGAAGCCTTGGAATATTCTGAATCATCTAATAGCATATCTTTCATTTTAGATTCGTATAAAATATAGTCCATTAAAACTGTACCCCCTCCTTTATCTGGTTGCATAATTCTTAAAGACATGTTGTTGGTAAGTTGGTTCAGCACCAATTTCTCATCCTGTTAAAGGTTTGAATTTATCTTGTGTGTATTAATAGTTTTCCTGATCTCTCTTTTCATGATAATTTCTAAGTTTTTAAGCTGTGGGTGAAGAGGTGGGTTGTAGATACTTTTTCTCTTCAAAATGGACTGTCCATGTACAGGTTGTGAATCTGCCACCACCAAGGCCAAGTTCCTTTTATGTAAAAACAACTTCATATCAATTATAGCCTGGGGAGTGTTACCTTTTCTAATAGGTATATATTTAAAACCTTTGGAAAACAATTTAAAATGATCCAGGTTAATTACTTCAGCGCTATAATTAAAAATCTTATAATTACTGTATTCAAAAATATTACCGTAGTGTTTGATTCCAAAATTGGAATCTGTATTGACTAATATCTGGGATTCCCCCTGTAATAATGATGTTGATTGTAATAGACAGGTTTCTGGTTCCGAATTCTGTTGGATCTCCGGGGGAGGGGTGGAAAATCCAAAGGGTCTGGATGATAGGATTCTGTAAAAACTTCGTTAATTTCATTACCCACCGAGTTTCTATTGATTGTAGGCTTGTGATTTGTTCCTATATAACCTTCTGAGGTGTGTAAATTGAAGGGCCTTGGTTTGGGGTATGCAGTACCATTATGATATTCCTTAATGTCCCTTTCCAGTTTTCCTTGCTTTCTCCTCATATTGTTTTTACAGTCTAAATCAATCAGTTTAAATATATTAAAATAATGTACTTTCTCAAACTCAACACTAAACAGAAGATCTTGCATAATAGCGGAGTTAATAGATTCCATTTTCTCCAACAATAAATGTCTAATTCTTTCATTTTCTACAATAAGATCCCTAACAATATCTAAACCACACTTATCAAAAATTTGTGGTATCATGCCACCTGACATTTGTCAGCAGGCCATCTATCAACTGATGCCATGTGAGTGATCCTCAGGGTGACAGTTAAATGCAACATCCAATTATCTGGTTGTCTCTTGCAGAGGGCAAGTGAGGTGCTCCAATTGACATGTATGCAACATATATTACATAACATGTCCAGTGTCTGGGTTGGAGACCTGTACCCAAGCATGTTCTGTTGACTGTGGTAGTCTAGTTGAGGTATCCATGGCATAATGTGCATACAGGGTGGGGTTACCTAGCTGTGGCATTCATAATATAGCTGAGCAGACATGTCAGTGTCAGTCAAGTATAGATTGCCTGTGAGCAGCCAAGATGGATACCTGACATCTGCACATCTGTACTGAGGACAGACAGAAATCAGCTAGCCAAAAGGTTATGCATTAGGATTATTGTTTTGACAGATAGACGTCTGACACTCCTAATATGTTTATTTCTACTAGGTATAAAAATACTGGAACAATTTTCAACATGTGGACATTGGGAACATGAACCACATTTGTAAGTCCCCTTTTTTCTAGATGAATAATCTAATCTGGACACTACCAAATTCAAATAATCTCTTTCTTAAATTGGTGTCCCTCATGTATATAAACTTCAAAGGTGGGCTTTGTATTTGTTTTAGTTCAGTAATCTGAAGAAAACGTTCCCATTCTCTAATAATTACTTCCCTGATGTTACGTGAGTCACCATTATAATCCATTATGTATGCCCCTTCGCAACTAGGGTTAGAATCTAAGTCATTGTTGTGAGGATTCAATGTTTCATCCAGCCCTAAAATAGGTGCAAATCTCTCTTTCCTACCCAGGACCACTTCTTCTATAATGTCTTGAATAAGATTATCAGGGCAGTCCCTGTCTCTGAACATCTGAGAGACAATCTCAACTTCCTTTACAAAATCCTCTTCCTCAGAGGTCATCCGACTAATTCTAACTAACTGTCCTTTGACCAAGTTCTTTTTCTGAAAATGGGTGACCACTATTGTAATGGAGATAGGAATTGGAAAAAGTTTTTTCCTGTAAACTTTGGAAGAAAAAGAGTGATCAAGTTTGGTCAAGGAAATATCCAAATAAACTAGTTCACTATTATTAAAAGAATGTGTAAAATCCAAAAAATCAGTGGTTTCTTTGAGGTATGTGAGAAATTCTAGAAATCTTTCATAAGAATCCTGCCAAAAAATAACAATATCATCCAGAAAACGTTTATATAAACACCAACAATGGGAAAACTCACTGTTGGTAACAAATAGTTTCTCCCACCAAGACAAAACAATGTTTGCATAAGTAGGGCATTTGCCCCCATAGCTACCCTCTTTCCTGTTTAAAAATTCACCCTCAAAAACATAAAATTGCTTTTAAGTACTGTCTCCATAAGCAATGAACAGGTGTTGAAATCATTAGAACCAAAATTACCACTCTCTCTCATGCTTTCCTCCAGCCATAAAAGACCTGTTTCATGAGGAATAGAACCAAAGGTCAACTATATCCAAGGTAATAAACAATAGCTTGGAATGGAAACGTTCAGGTTTTATATGCCTTAAAAAATCCCATGAATCCTTCAAGATGGTAATCCCCTGGTTTGAGAGGGGTTTCAATTTTACATCTAAATACTTGGCTAGGGGAGCAGTCATAGACCCCTCTAAGGAAACGATAAGTCTTAAGGTGGGTCGGAAGGATCCTTATGGAACTGAGGGTGTCCTGGGGTATCTATTGTACAAAAAATTAAAAGTATCCAAATCTATAGATTCTTCCAAAAACAAATCATTTAAAAGCAAAGCAATTTTAGAGTGAGCTATATTTACCTCATTAATTGAAGCCTTGGAATATTCTGAATCATCTAATAGCATATCTTTCATTTTAGATTAAATATAAAATATAGTCCATTAAAACTGTACCCCCTCCTTTATCTGGTTGCATAATTCTTAAAGACATGTTGTTGGTAAGTTGGTTCAGCACCAATTTCTCATCCTGTTAAAGGTTTGAATTTATCTTGTGTGTATTAATAGTTTTCCTGATCTCTCTTTTCATGATAATTTCTAAGTTTTTAAGCTGTGGGTGAAGAGGTGGGTTGTAGATACTTTTTCTCTTCAAAATGGACTGTCCATGTACAGGTTGTGAATCTGCCACCACCAAGGCCAAGTTCCTTTTATGTAAAAACAACTTCATATCAATTATAGCCTGGGGAGTGTTACCTTTTCTAATAGGTATATATTTAAAACCTTTGGAAAACAATTTAAAATGATCCAGGTTAATTACTTCAGCGCTATAATTAAAAATCTTATAATTACTGTATTCAAAAATATTACCGTAGTGTTTGATTCCAAAATTGGAATCTGTATTGACTAATATCTGGGATTCCCCCTGTAATAATGATGTTGATTGTAATAGACAGGTTTCTGGTTCCGAATTCTGTTGGATCTCCGGAGGGTGGAAAATCCAAAGGGTCTGGATGATAGGATTCTGTAAAAACTTCGTTAATTTCATTACCACCGAGTTTCTATTGATTGTAGGCTTGTGATTTGTTCCTATATAACCTTCTGAGGTGTGTAAATTGAAGGGCCTTGGTTTGGGGTATGCAGTACCATTATGATATTCCTTAATGTCCCTTTCAGTTTTCCTTGCTTTCTCCTCATATTGTTTTTACAGTCTAAATCAATCAGTTTAAATATATTAAAATAATGTACTTTCTCAAACTCAACACTAAACAGAAGATCTTGCATAATAAGCGGAGTTAATAGATTCCATTTTCTCCAACAATAAATCTCTAATTCTTTCATTTCTACAATAAGATCCCTAACAATATCTAAACCACACTTATCAAAATTTGTGGTATCATGCCACCTGACATTTGTCAGCAGGCCATCTATCAACTGATGCCATGTGGTGATCCTCAGGGTGACAGTTAAATGCAACATCCCAATTATCTGGTTGTCTCTTGCAGAGGCAAGTGAGGTGCTCAATTGACATGTATGCACATATATTACATAACATGTCCAGTGTCTGGGTTGGAGACCTGTGCCAAGCATGTTCTGTTGACTGTGGTAGTCTAGTTGAGGTATCCATGGCATAATGTGCATACAGGGTGGGGTTACCTAGCTGTGGCATTCATAATATAGCTGAGCAGACATGTCAGTGTCAGTCAAGTATAGATTGCCTGTGAGCAGCCAAGATGGATACCTGACATCTGCACATCTGTACTGAGGACAGACAGAAATCAGCTAGCCAAAAGGTTATGCATTAGGATTATTGTTTTGACAGATAGACGTCTGACACTGATAGGTATGCCATTACTACATGACAGCAGCCCTCAATGACATCTCCTATACACATAGTAGTCTACAGTTAATATCCACATATCAGATCAATATCCAGTAGCAAGTACTTAATAACACTCAGCTCACACACCAAGAACACAATAGTCAGTACTCAGAGTCCAGCTTTACATGCAGGGGTGTATGGTTCCAGTACTACAATCTGCAATCTACTGTTACTTGGGAAAGTACTGTTAACAGTAGTAACGTAATGATACAATACATGCAAGTGTGACTGCATATAACCTGGGATACTACCCATGTATGAAACACATACAAAAGGAAATGATTGTTATACTAGACATATATACTCAGGTGTCCCAGACAATATACTCACACCCCTTGCTACCGTGATGACAGCACACAGAAGCATGTTATGTACATGGAATTGAATACACTTATTAAAGATGTCATTACCGTGCTATTTTATCACACTGGAATGTGATCTCTGGTTACCAGGGCTGAGATATGCTTAGCAGGTGTAAGCATTGCTTAAATATAACTGCTAAGCAGATTTGTGCATTGGTAAGTGAAGCCTACATGGCGTAAGCGCTTATTTGTTTAACCGTACATTAGCAGCACTTACCGTCAGGCAAACCCGCTCAAAGCTGCTCAAAACTGCCTTAACCACTCTGTATCCAACAGTTCTTGTTCTGCCTAGCAACAAAATAAACAGCCCTTGTAGGTATTGAACCCAGGACCCTGTACACTAGTCACAGCAGTTAACCACTAAGCCATCACAGCTGTGAAGATGGCTGTTGTTTTTTTTCAAATATATCCGTCAGTACACATACTGAATAGTAGTGAACAACTGCTTTGACTTCTCCAATTGTGTAGACCTTTTAGTAATATTAGTGCTGAATCAAGTATGTTGTTATATCTAAATATACACATATCAGATAAATATGGTGTGATACATCTGGGAAGGTATATACAACAGTCATGTTTACACATAACAAGGATATGGATATACATGTATACACACACACACACACACACGCACACACACACACATATATATATATATATCTGTACATTAATTTATATATATATTCACATATATATATATATATATATATATATATATATATATGTATGTATATGTATATGTATATATGTGTGTATATATATATATATATATATATATATATATATATATATATATATATATTCACATATACATATATATATATAAAATCTGTAATCTGTATATATATATATATATATATATATATATGCATATATACATATATATATGTGTATATATATATATATATATATATATATGTGTGTGTGTGTGTGTGTATATATATATATATATATATATATATATATATATATATATATATATATATATATATATGTGTGTGTGTATGTATGTGTATATATATATATATATATATATATATATATCCCTACAGGTGACAGTTTCCTCAACCACATAACACTGTCGTGCCAGACTATAAATCATGTAAAACAGCCATATCCACAAAACCCTGTTAGACCAACATTACTTCAAATGTAGAACAGCAATACTTACATTCTGTCCCCATGTCTAGAACATCCCCCTGCTGCTTGTTGGCCTGTCTCCACAGTGTATGTTGTAAGAGGTATTTCCAAATACCCTCTGTGATGCTGTTTGTCAAACACCCACGTGAAGTCCTGCTCACAGTGAAAGAAAAGGGCCAACACCCACATGAAGTGCTTAGTTATAGGAGTGTGTTTCCATGCAATTGCCTATAGGAATGATACCACAGCTGTTCCAAATGCAATTAGCAAGTGGTGCAATTCATGCACAGGCCATCAGCTGATCATGATCCTCACCAAGAGGATCACTGGCCTCAAGCAGATGTCCTATGCAGCTCGACTGAAGAAACTCCAGCTGTACTCAGTTGCATACCGCCTACTCAGAGGTGATCTCTGCCTGACATACAAGGCCATGTCCAACCCAGAATTGACGGACATGCTCCATCTAAAGAAAACCATATCCCCTCAAGCCACACATTCCAGTGATCTAAACCTCACCACAACAATAAATAGGATGTGCTGGAGGGATAGATTCCTGTCCCAAAGACTTCCCATGCTCTGGGATAAGATTCCAATCTACATTAGGCAGAGCTCCTTGCTACCCCTCTTCAAGAGAAACCTTGACGAATGGATGGGAAACAGAAAGTTTACCCCAGGGGTCACTTCAATGGCTCTGCTGGGCAGAGGCGCAGGGAACTAATCTTAGGGGCCGTTGAAAGCCAAAACATTCCATCTAGGCTTATAAATACCTTTGGGCAGATAGCCTAGTACCTACCTATGAACCTTACCTTACAAAATTCAAGCTGCTGCCTATGCAAAACAGATGCACTTTTCCACCTCCACCAGAGAGAGAGAGAGAGAGAGTGACAGAGACAGAGACAACGTAAGAAAGGAAGGGTGTAAGAGAGTAAGAGACAAGTGTGTTTGTGTATGCTCCGTGGGTGGAGAATGGTATCTGGGTATCATAACAGTTGCTTATATTGTTTACTAATCCATACTGTCACATAGTAATTACACACGGCTGTACACATTTATGGCAGAGGATTGTCTACAACAACCTCTACAGTGTTTGAAAACTGCTAGCCTTGTAATGTGGACAATGGGACATATAGGTCCTCAATATAATGATGTAGCAAAACCCACACTGCACTGGATTCTGTCAGTACACACCCCAACACCCACACAGGATACTGATGACACATGCACAAACACACACTTACCAGTACTGAGTTTCAAACCCCTACCTGACTATGTATTGCTATTATAGTGTTATGCAGTTATTGCACACGCCACATAACCTACATGTTGGAGAGCTGTCCAAAGGTATCTTTGAAGGTGAATGACATCAGCAACAGTGCTAAAGAAGGGATAAGGGAAGTGTAGTACATGTGAATGTCCACAAAAGCAGGTGTCAATGGAGACACAAACACACACTCTGTCATGGAAACACACACATCATCACAGTTGGCAGGATCAAGATTAGAACCCCTACCTAACTAGTTTGCTACACTACAGTATTACACAGTTATCACAGGCGCCACAGAGTTTATATGGCTGATACACGGCCAAAGGGTTATGTCAAGGTGAATGACATCAGCAGGCATGCTAAAGTAGGCCAATGGGAGGTGTAGTGATTGTGAATGGCTTCAAAATTATTAATCTCCACACACACACACACACACACACACACACACACACACACACACACTTGCCAGTACTGAGATGCATAGGTTTATTGCTTTGCAGGTGTGTAGTAGGTGAATGGGCCTGATGGCTGCACAAGGCTAGGCAAAGGAAATACCTTGGCATCAGGCCACATGACAATGGTCGCCAGTGTGGCTCAGGGATGTAGTCCCTGGAGTGGTCCCCACAGGTGGGTATTGTATTCACCATCCACTCATCTGGGTTACTATTATGGGTGGCCAGTGATGTGCACTGCTTCCCATGTATGTGATCTATATTCCATAACATGGACGGTGTCTGGGTTGTGCACATATCCCACATGCATGTTCTTTGACATGTGGAAGTGTACTTGAGGTCTCTGTGGCATGTTGTGTATACACATTATCTTCTGATGTAGCATTCCTGACCTCATTTGGGGAGACCTGCCTATGGAACTGAGGTCATACTTGCACCTACATTGACAGCATGATACAGGTATTCAGTGGAGATAGTGGTGTCTGTCCATACAGGGCATGTGTATAAGGCATGGTATTCCCTTTGTGGGTTACATTTGCAGACTCTACAGTTGTTGCAGGCGTCCAGTGGAGAACATAGCAAAAGGACCATTATGCCTCCTGTAGGGATGGAACAGGGTGCCATGTTCTTTTACTTGCTGGATAACACATAGTCAGGATATGTTACATATCACAGTACTTTCTGATATGTCAGTGGCACTTTTGTGGTCAACAGGCATGAAACATGGGTGGAGAGTGTTCTCTAAGTAATACAAGGGTTGCCTATATTGTTCACTGATCCATAATGTCACATGTGGATTGTCTACACCAGCCTCTCTGGTGCATTACATCTGTTGTCCTTGTAAGGTGGACATTGTGACATAGAGTAGGTCTTCCATATAATAATTTAGCAAAACCAGCCCCACAATGCATCTTGTTATTAGTATTACACAATCACAGCAACATCCACACAGGATACTGATGACAGACACACACACATACATTTGCCAGTACTGAAAGCCAAACCCCTACCTGGCTATATATTGTTACTACAGTGTACCACATTTATTGCACGTGACACGGAGCTTATTGGAGGGATGTTGTCCCAAGGTACTTCTAAGGTGAGGAACATCACCAGCTCTTGTAAATACTGGCATTGGGTGATGTAGTGGGTGACAGATCCCAAAAATAATTTTACCCTAATCACACATTCACATTTAAAAACTTTAACTATTTGATTATTGATAATGTCACTAAAAACATTAGAGAGGGCCCCTGGCCCCTTTGATTGGAGGAAAGACAGCTTTATTGGCAGCTTAAAGTTAATGCATTTTCCAGTCCTGGTCTGAATGACCAATGCTCTCTGAAATGTATATTACGTCTGAAATCTTTGGAAAGATGATCTAACTAATATTTTTATTATATATTATTATTATTATTATTATTATTATTATTATTATTATTGTATTTAATCTGCACATGCATATATATATTTTAAACGTGTGATATTCTATGTGTTTGTTGCTGATTTTAAATATTTGGTCATTTACATCCATTCCTTTAAGTGAAGTACATGAATTTATTGTAGGGAGTATATGTCTTTAAACCGGTAATAGGGGAAGTGATGTCATTGTTTTTTGAATTATTTATACGGCTTTTCAAGTTATGTAATTGTCTAATGAAGTTCATACATTTGGTTTGGACAAAAGCACTTATCTTGATTGTGTGTGTAAAGCCTGCTTGAATATTTTTTTTTGGATAAAATTATTGGATGAACCTTGCCTTCGAGTCTGTTTTTCACACATTTACATTTGCCAGGGGTGAGGTTCAAACCTCTATCTAACAATCTTTATAGACAATTATGTTATGCATTTACCACATACACCACTGACCTGACATGGCTTAGGGTTGGCAACAGTTACTTGTAAGGTGGATGATATCTGCAGGACTGCTAAAGTCAGGCTCTGAGATCTGTACTGGCTGTAAATGGGGCCAAAATCTTTGCTGTATAAACATACATATGTACACACACAAACACTTGCCACAGATGATATTCAAACTCATACCTGTGTAGTTACTGCTAGTACATTGTTCTGCATTTATGGCATGCACCACAGAGCTTATAGGGCTGGCCCTTATCCAAAGGGGTATTTCAAGGTGACGGACATCAGCAGGCTTGCTAAAGTAAGGCAATGGGAGGTGTAGTGACTGTGATTATGGGGCTGATAAGTGGCCATAGGGTTATTTCAAGGTGACTGACATCAGCATGAGTGCTAACATGGGCAGTGCAGTGTGTGTGAATGGCTCATAAACCATTCCTCTGGGAACACACACAGAACACTCAGTCACACACAACTTATTTGACAGGACTGTGTATACAAATGCTAGATGAATACTGATTTGTACTATCATGTTACACAGTTATCACAAGCACCACAGACACTATAGGGCTGAGGGCTACCAAAAGCAAATGTCTACAGTGATTGACATTGGCACATCATGTGATATTGCCCAATTGGATGTGTGGTGGGTGGGACAGGACTCATGATGGCAATCTCTTTGGCACTGTCTGCCTCTCTCTTCCCCACATCTCTGTGTATGTATGTTTGACCTATTATAGTGTGTTGGCCTTGGATATGTGTGAGTATTCCTATCCAATGTGTGTGCAATGCATGAATGGTGTGCAGTGTGGTGAGTGTGCACAGACATCTGCAACTGACAGATATATATAGTCCACTGTTGTTGTCAGACATGGGCTTTATTTCTCTAAGTGTTGGAGCATGCCCAGTATGACCTTCTGTATTTTGTTGTCAGACATGGGCATCATTTCTCTAAGTGTAGGAGCATGCCCAGTATAACCTTCTGTATTAAGTGTGTGAATCCATACCAGGTAGGTTGTACTCCAGTGCAGGATTTTGTGTTCTACATCTACAGCTAGCAACCTGTTTCTGCAGGATATCTGTAGATAGGGTGACAATATGGAGTCACAATGGGTGACAGATCTTGGGATACTGTAACTAATTTGTGTTACCTGGTTAGTTTTAGCAGAGATATTCAGACATGTACTGTTTTACACTGTGATGTATTATGTCATCAACTACCAACAGATATATATATTTGCTCACAGTTATTTCCTGGGAAATACAAGATGAATGAAGCTGTGTCCAGTATTGTGGTCTGCAGCCTACATATTCTTGCACACTCATGCCATTCTGGAGGGGTAGCTGCAGACGCTTGCTGGTGGGTCTGTGTAAATGGTCCAGCACCTTGGTACTGTGGTGGCTGAGGTTCCCCTGCTTGTACATCTATTGACGTAACTATCCTGCTGTGGCCATACCTCTCAGCTGTACAGATTCACCCAGGGTACCCAGAGACAGGGCTCATATATCTGGTCAGTCCCCCTTCACACTGTGGTTTACACGTGGGTCTGTAGCCACCCATTACTGGGTTTGCAGGCAGGGGTAGTATGGGTACACCTCAGAGTTTCAGACTTCATACACTCAATGGCGTCCATGCTTCTACACCCCCTCCACTCTGTTATTCTATCCTCTTCCTAACATTATGCGAGTGATATATGTAAAATATTCCTATAGTTGTCCCTTCATCCCAGTGTTATTTAGGGGTTGGTCCAGAGTTCATGCAGTAGGACATGGTGGACATGCTACTGGGATTTGTCAACATGGCCTTGCATTTCTGTTCTGTGGATTGTGTTATGTTATTTGGGACCCCATGAGATAGCAAACATTGGCAGTATGGGTGATGCACAGGCCTTTGACTGTAGGGCATTTGGTATTGATGCAGGCCATCTGTAGCAGGCCAGTGCATTCTGTCACTCTTACAGTCCCAGGCTGTCAGCCACTGGATTCCCCTGGGGTGACAGGGTAAGTGTGCAAGGTGTTAATGGCAATAGTTCCTGAACATATTAATCCACTGGTCTGGATGTTGGCAGGGTGCTGCTTATAGCTAGGGAGTGGACACACCTGCATAGGACACCTCTTCAGCATGCTGCATTCTGTGGCTATTCCCATACAGAAGTTGGGGTCATGCTGTACTCATTCCCAACAGCAGGGATATGACCTGTGATAAACCTGTGGAAGATGGTGGGGTGAGCTGAGTGCATGTGTGATATGGAGGCTTCTTGCAGCTGACTCACAGATATACCTGGGACATTCCCCTTATGCTGCCTTGTACAGGGACATAGGCATTCTCTCATTACTTCCTAACTGTACCTTTTATGGTCTGCCAGTGATTGGCCAGACTACATCAGTACTCCAGACTACACAGACAACTAATGTGCTGCTAACCTGTATGTACAATTCCAAAGGTGTGTGCAGCTGACAGTTACATTTTATATACTCTGTCTAGGGTACTTACACCTGTATACTGTGTGTATGTTTGGGCCCACATTCATGGCATGTCCATCTTTCAGATGGTGACAGATATTGACATCTGAACAATGAGTATGGATGACTGCTGAACTGAGTCTTGCTGGGATGCATTGTGGTTGGCACTGCAGTTGTCAGAACATGGCCCTGTCATTAACAGTAGTGGCCATAGGCCACCGGGACACACCCAACCATGGCTACATGCTAACCACTTCCACACAATGTGCAACACACAACAACCTAACACATAGAGCCATGCATAATGTACACATGCAACAATCTATCTTGTAAAACGGGCCAGCTCAGGTAATCTGTGCTCCACTGTTATTAACCCCACTTGTAAATGTTACTGCATTTCTACATAGGATTGTGTGGGGGGGGGCACACTTGACAACTGTAAGCATTTGCTATGACTGTACTGGTATCTCAGGTACTCTATTGGCTTCCATTTCATTTTGTATTCTGACCTATCATGCAGACTAGAGGCATATCAGTAGAGTACAGATTGTAGGTTTTATTGACCTATATTTCAGTTTCAGACTCCATACACTGCCGAACTAACATACAACTGCCTGACCTGTTGTAGGTCTGGAGGGGGTCTGTTATCCATTGCCATTAATTGGAGGCCTTAGCACAGACTTTCTTTATGGTCATCTACACCTGTCCTGCTGGCTGAGGCTATTGCTGGGTATGTGAACCTCACTGACATGCATGTGTGTGTCCTATGGACACACATTTCGTCCCCCACATGTACTGCAGTGGGATTTGTCATCTTGTCTAGTACTGCCTACTTTGTTGACACCAGTATTTGTTATGGATTCCATGCTGCCCATATAGGTGTCCACTATCTGCTGCCATCCCATTCAGCCACCCAATTCCCTTGCATGCTCACATCCATACCATAGCTACAATTAGCAGAACATACTACTCCATTCAGCAATTGATAGGAAGAGTGAGTTACTTGTGGCTGTGCCAGTACTGAGGATGGTGCTGGAGGGCTGACTATGTCGGATGCACATAGTACACTCCCTATACATGGTAAAGCACAGGTAGTGTCATGTTTGGTATCCCTTTTACTGTATATGTGAGTCAGAGAGAGGTGTCATTTCCTGGGTTTCTACTGTGTCAGTGTATGTGCTATGTGTTGCCTCTTTGCCAAAGCCTGGGCCTACTTGGCATGCCTCCTTCTGCCTACAGGAGCAGGCTCAGGTTGTTCCTCCTCCAAGTCACACTGTGCCAGTGCTGGCCATGGCAATGGTGGGGGGATGTGTGTCCCTGCCCTGTGCTGTTTCTGCTGCAGCTGTTTCCGTAGGATCATATTGTGTAGCATGGCACATACAATGAAAATTTGTGTACATGTAGCTGGAGAGCACTGCAAGGCTCCACCGGATATGTTCAGGGATCAGAGCCATGTTGCAGGCCACCCTCTCAAACTCAGGAACCTCACATGGCCTTCCTGAAAACATTGGAGGGGATAAATGGTCTCCAAACACCATCATACTCAGGTGACTTCAACTACCCTAATATATACTGGGAGAACACACTCCAACCCAAAACCTAAAGACCCAAAAAGTTCATAGGGTTCATAAACTCAAATGCCAAGGTCACACTCCACACCATCCCATACTTGATCTCATCATCACATTCATGGATCAAATGATCAAAACATGGATGTTCAACACCACCTCACTGGTGAGATCATATCACAAACGGATCATAATGGAGGTCCTCATCCATCCCTTTGGAAACAAAAAAAAGACCACCACAGTGAAAAAACTTCTCAAAAGCTCAAAACTAGTGTGTAAAAACTAGTGTGGTCTCCTTTAAAGGCCCCCTGACAAACAGGTAAACATTACTCAAACAATGCCATCTACTACAAACACCTTCAGCCAGCACCTGGGACTCAGGGCAATCCCAAAAAAAACTAAGACTCTCTGTACCAAAGGCAAGCATCCAGTCTGGTGGACCCCAAGCAGGAACAAGCTCCTGCAACAAAGGAGGAAGCTACTACAAAGATGAGCAAAATCCTGAAAGGTAAAGACACTGTGATCAAAACACTGAAAAAAATAAAGAGCTCATAAATCATCTCATAAGAAAAATCAGAAAAAACGCCAAGGACTCCAAGGCAAATCACTCTAGAACTTTAGCTATGTTAGAAACCTAGGAGGAAACTCCCAGATATAGCTCAAATAGTTAACAATGATGGAAAAAAAAATGATGTAGAACACATTGCTAATATACTGGCTGACAGGTTCAGTGCAAACCCCAAACCTCTCCCCTAAAAGGAGAGGACGAGGAGATTGTAGCTCCCAGCCCCCAAACCAACCAACGCCATCCAGCATGGTGAGAACTGCCCAAAAACACAAAAAACCCAGACCGGATGGGGTCCCCGGGCGGCTCCGGCATGAACTCACATGAACTGGACGAGAGATTTAAACAGTGAGCAGATAGGACAGCTGTTTAATCTTAGCCTCACATCAGGATACTACTGCAGGGGTAGTCCCACTTCATGGGCGGTGCCTTGTGCCTCCACAGGCCCTGCCTCCACAGACCCTGGAAAGCTTACCCCTGCTTCTTGAGAAAGGATCATAATGGAACCCATAAAGAAGACATAGGAACAACTCATAAATAAAGACACAGTTTTTTTGAGTTTGGAAGGCACCCGGTTGGCTAAACTTGTTGATCTCTTTTCCCTCTTAAAACCAAAGCCACAGATACCTCAAAGGCAGTCCATACAGCTCGACTCGACCTGGCGCCCTACACTACCTCAAGAACCCACTCAGGTATCAATACCCACTCAAGGTATCATGAAAAACTCATCAACGAATGTAAACCCGCACAAATCACACTGGCTAAGTGAAAACCTAAGTCACAGTGACCAGGTCTGTCAGGGTCAAGAGTGAGGTCCCTGTCACTCAGTGTCAGTCTAGGGTTGTTCAAGTGGGTCTTTTCTTGTTCTCCAGGGTCTACTCTGAAAGGGCATCTGCAAGTCTAGTTATGAGCTGCACATGAGGTAGTCTGACTCAAAGTGCAAACACAGATGCAAAATACACGGGCCTCACAGAGACATCCCTGACACAACAGCCAAACGGGAAAAAAACGCCAGAAGCCATAGTCAGGTGCCGCCAAAAAAAAGGCAGATGGCATAAAATGCATAGAACATGTTTTACTGAGCACAAGCTTTACCTAAGCGCTGTCACTTAGCCTTTGGCAAAACACGCCTGACTGGATGTACTCAAGAGGGTAGGAACTGCTTGGACACACACATGCCAAACTTGACACTCATTAGACCAAAGTAGTTCCCTTCACCTTGCATAAGAAGACTCATACATCAGATCAAGGAGTCACATCTAGATCATCTATGGTCATCATCAGACATACTCATCACTGAGTTAGATATATGATATGCTACAAAAAGACTATATCTGCTCAGACACCTGGCCCCAAAGCCCTTCAAATAAAAAGGACTCACCAAAGGATAAAGTCTCTCATGCTATTAGAAGTGACCCAAAAGCTGGAATGAACTCCTCTGTCAAAGCCACTCCCAGTGAATTGAAACCTTGACATGGTGCACCAGAATATAACCACATGTCAGAGAAAATTATGCTTCCTGTACAAAAACCTCAGATCCCCAGAGATCCTCAGGAATTGAAGACCAAGAGACTCACGGTACTGACACAAGGATAAACAGAGGCGGGCCTATGGGGACAGAGACATCTATTCTGGACTCCCTACGACATGGAAGGGAATCCCGGTACATATGAGGCACCACCCAAAGGATTGCTTGACAGGAGACCACTTAGAGATGTAGGGGGAGATCGCGAATAGAAAAGGTGGATAAATCAGTGTCATGATGACAGAGGCACAGAAAATTATAGACAAGGTTTTTATTCAAACTAATAACCTATGAACCTATGAACTTGACCATCTCAAACAAATGCTCTATTATGATTCTTGTTTGTGCATGTGCCTCATTATGGAGTTCTTGTTTGGGTGTGTGTGCATTTCTGATGGGCGTCATCAGCCACGGCTCCAGTGCTTAACCAGCATCCCCCAATAGGTAGCCATATGGGATGTCCCCACTAGCAAATCTCTGGTACAGCTGTGTCAAATGCCAGATGTGGGAGTCGTGATAGCTTCCAGGGCTCCCAGCACACACATTCATTATAATGCCTGGACATCGCACACAACCTGGAAGTTGATGGAGGGGAAGCCCTTGCAGTTTATGTAGACCCTACCCCACTCACCAGGTGGTGCTTTGATATGTATGTGCGTGCAGTCCATAGTACCCACTACATCAGGGTATTCTGTTATTTGGTGGAAGAGATGCATATTGCTGGTCAATACCTCATGGGTGTTGAGGAAATATATGTGCTTACTGGCATGTGCTGACATGGCATCCAGGAACTGGTGGAATACCCTGGATGCTGATGCCTGTGAAATCCCCATGATATCCCCAGTTGGCCTTTGGAAGGTACCTGTGGCTAGTATTCTTAAGCCTACACATACCTTGGTATCCACTGGGATGGGCTCCCCTCTGTTGGTTCTGTGTGTGAGGCATGGCTGGCTGGCTCAGCTCAACAATTTGCTGTAGGATGTCCCTGTCCATCCTATAGCGCTCCACTATCTCCAGCTCATGTAGCCCTTGGTAGGTTACCCTGGGTCTGTACACTCTTCTCCTCACTGTGGGTTGGTTGTCAGCATTCCCATCCTCACCACCCTCAGCCTCTTCCACATATTGATGTATGAGAGCGACAGCAGCCCCTATCATTTTGTTAGCTTTGTCTGATAAACTTTCCCCATCTGTGTACACCAGTGGTGTAGAGTTTGTGGGAAAAACCAGAGTGAAAGGTGTTTGCATAGTTTATAGTAGTGTGCTGGGCTGGGCTGCTACTTGAGTCATTGGCTGATTCTGATACATTTCACCTGCCAGCTATGCTAGTTCTCCTTGATCACCTTCCTACTGCTCTTTTCCCTTCCCATGGCCTTCCTGTTTAAGCCCCGAGGCACACCGCGCATACTCAGTGCTCAGATGTGAACAGAGCTGCTATTTCCTTTTTTTTGGTTTAAAACCCGGTGCTTGGTACACACACCCGTTTAGGCAATGTAAACACTGCTAGGCAACCTCAGACACACCCCCTTCCTTAGTTGTGCTTAGCTAAGGGCAAACACAGGCCACAGAGCTCCAATAAGCTTACAGCATGCATGACACTCCCCCTTATGAGGTCATCTACCTCTTAGGCTTTCACCATGGTGTTGCTGCACTTACACGGTTGGGTGCTAACAAACACTGAGGAGAAATCTGTGATTCAGTATCAATCCCCTCATTTGCATAAGACTGACTGCTAATGCATGGTTACAAAACTGACACTCAACCTTCCCCCTTAGCAACCACTATTCAATGGTATTGTTGTCTTCTGCCTGCCATTGACTATTATGGCAGAATGCTGGTTTTGATTTAAAAGCTTATTTCCAGCTTTTTTTAAATCTTCGGGCCGATCCCATTTGCGCACCACTGCCCTATGCTTAAACGGACAAAATCGGCCAAAAAAAAAATTACTTATTTTTTATAATTTTGCAACTATTTGCCATGCCAATGGCCATATATTTGGCCATTGGCATGCTTACTTCATTGAATACATGCTTTCTTTGGAACTGTCATGCTTCCTTTTTATAATTTGCAAAAATGTATTCGGTTGGTAGCTGAATACATTTCTGCAGGTTACACTATTCCTGCACAGATGCCTGCATGCTTTCAGGATTACTAATTCACCTCATTTGCATGGTTTATACATGCAAATGGGGTAATTCACATACAGTAGCTGTGTCCATGCAGGAATAGTTTTGGAGCGGTTGTGCACGTCCCGGGAGCTTATTCCTGGATCACTCGTCGGCCATATTGCGTGCAGCAGCTCTTGCACTATTCCTGCACACCATGCAGAGCTTGGTGAATCATGGGCAGTGTTATGGATACTTTTTTATGTATGGTGACTTTATTGGAAAAAGTGTATTTATCAGTAGTTGTTTAAATGTATTATATAGTAATTTGGTTGGGTACTACTGGCTTGATGTTCTCTGAGTATGACCTAGCAACCGTTTGCAGTTTACGTTTTTCTTATTTGTAGAATGCTGAAATTGTATAAGCAATAGTAGTGTTATTTGTATGGAGCTCCCCCAAGTTCAACCTCCCTGTGGTTTTGATGCGTTATAGCTGATTTATGGCATTTTGTTCTTATTTACTCTTGGGATATGAAGAAATACACTGAGCTGTAGGCAGGATTTTGAAAAAGTATCTGGCAACCTTGGTCAAAGTGCTAAAGTTAATTTAGGCTGTTTACTGCTCTGAGCATACCTCGCAGCTGTACAAATTTCCACAGAATGCTCAGATATTTGCCTCATATTTTTGGTCTGTTCTTCATAACATTTGTGGTTTTCTTGTAAATCATTGAATATTGAAGTCACTAAATAATAATAAATAAAGACAAACATTTGAGTTTCAGACTTTATATCCTTCAGAAAATATGTAATAATACAAACCTTTTATTCTAGCAACTTTCTAAGTTTATAGGAACAATATTTAAATTCTGTCCCTATTTTTGAGCTTTTGTCCCCCCATTCTGTCTGACTTTGTCCAGATTTCTTGCACTAAGAGGTTGAGAGGTATGGCTGTGAGTATCACAGCAGGTATCTAAGCTAATGCGCTGTTGGCTTGTTCATTAAAAGCACTACAATGAGGACATTTACTTCTGTGACATCAGAGCATACAAACACTAACATATCTCTTTTTGTCCTAGAATTTTAATCCATATTTCCTACTAGTCTATAACACATTGTTTGGCATACCTGATACCTCTCAACTTACTTGCTCAAGAATTCTCGTGAAAGCCAAATCACCAAATGATGGTGTGACAAAAGCTCTAAAATCAGGAACAGGTTTTCAATCAACATGCATTTTCTGAAAAGTAAATAAGAAACTTGGATGTCTAACATTGACTGAATATAATCCTCAGTAATTTACCTGAGAAAAGTATGACTAAAACATCAGGTGCAGTCTGCAAAAAAACATTTGATAAGCATGGCCTTGAGCCATTTACCTGCTATAGAAATTTAGTATATACCTGCTCCCTTTAGTTTGTCTCTTGTGACTGGAAGCATTCTCCAAGTTGTCATGACATTTTAGTTGGCATGTTTGTTATACCATTAAATCCCTGTGAAATCATCAGCTCTGAATTACTTTTTCCACATTACCTGACTCCAGTAACCCAGTATGCAGAGACCATTCACTGTTTTATTTCTGCATTCAGTCCTATCAGTTTTTTTTTCAGTTTATCTACATCCTTTGCCTTCCTAGTTGCAAATCCTCCCCCACATTAGTATTGCTTGTGTTTTTCTAAATATTACTGTTTTATTCCCTTCCATTTTTAAATCAAACATAATACCATATTTTTCAATAATAAGTGACCATTCCATTTGTGCTGACGTGTAATTGAGTTTTCAGACATTAATCCACAGCATTATCAAATGCAGATGAAGGCACAAAGAGGAGTCCCAACAGTATGTCTATGTGGGCTTTAACCAAGTAGCTGTTTGTTTGACCCCCACATAAGGAATCTCTGTACAGCATACTGGTGCCTTACCAGTCAGTGGAGGTGGGGTTAAATCTGTGACTGTCTGTGTGGTAAGCTCAAGTCCTGCAGTGGTCATCAGCACAGTTTGGGTGCCAGTGTGGTCTAATGAATAAGATACCTGGATCTAGATAAGATTGTAGCTCAATTCACACCTTATTAAAGATCACACTGTACAGAAAGTAAACAATCAAGAATGATTACATTATTGCAGTCAAAAGAGATTATCTGCACCTTCACTCTTTTTGTCTTTCCACAACAAGGTCTTCAGTGTGGTTACAACCCCCATCCCTACCGCACTTTTTGTGCAATAAATACAATAATGTCTACAACATCCTGGAAGGTTTCTGCCCTTCATAATCAGGTATGCCTCCTGTTCATCGAACTGAGCTTTTGCTTCACGTTACTTTGATCTTTTGTCCAGTTCACACTTTAAAAGCATAGTATGTGGTACCATGCTTCAGATCAAAGCTCTGTCTGCCTGGCTTGGCTACAGCTTAGTGGTTATTAAACATCCTGTGGCAGTTTTTCAAGTAAAACTAAGTTTGTTTATTATAACGACATCCATGTACATAACCCTGCATCGGACCCCATATCAAAGTACATGCACTGACTAGATAATTACTACCTTGCTTGGCAAAAATGTGTTACTTATCCACCTTGAATGCCCTCAGTATGAAAACCGATCTTACATATACTAAGATGGCAGTGGGCAATACTGACTGTAAACATGCTCACCACTACTAACTGTACAGTACCCCTGACAGAATGGCACAGCATTGATATGCCAATGTACCTGTATCCACAAGGGTCTACTTCACTTAACCTAAAACTCATCTGACTGACTTTCATTTGACCAACACCCAAATGACTTAAATTTCAAATTACTGACAACTCATTTGACTGACTCTCATTTTGCCAACAGCTTACAATGCTGAATTTCAACAAACTAAATCTTAAACCATGGACATGCACACAGAACACCAATAACTTAACTCTTTCCAGAACTTAAAAACTACTTACTTACCCCCTTAAGAGAAACTGGACAATGTACAACCAAACTAAGTGGAGGGCTACACCCACCACACCCCCCAATGTGGAGGGCTGTGACCCCCCCCCAATTATATATATTCATAGCTGGCATTAGGCATAGGCCAACTAGGCAGCCGCTTAGGCCGCCGCTCTTGCAGAGGTGCTTTTCCAGTATTTATTTTGTGTAGGTAGACCAGGATGGGGGCACCGTGGAGTCCTTTTGCCTAGGGCACCAGTTGACCTAAGGCCATTCCTGTATATATTAACTCCAGGATCTCACTACAGTGGGGAAAAGGGCATATACCTTCAACTTGCCTTACAGTACTCTACACGCTGCCACTACTACTGGGAATGCACAAAACATTTGCAAAATTACTTTAGATACTTCCTATAAAAATGTAAAGAGACAAACCCATATTTAGAAACACTACAACACTAATTTCTACATGACTATTGGTATTCTGACAGCACTGTAAATTACAGTAATTATTTTTATCATAAGCAAGTCGCAGGTGAAGGAAAACCCATAACAAGTCTATGTCTTAAAAGTCAGTGAATTGAGAGTCAGTCAAATGAGTTGTCAGTAATTTGAAATTTAGGTTATTTGGGTGTCGGTCAAATGCAAGTCAGTCAAATGAGTTTTAGGTCAAGTGAAGTAGACCCCTTACAGTGGCTAGCTAAGGGTCTTACAAGCCAAACTTAATCTATTATTGTTTGGAGGTATGCTGTTATCAAAAAATGTTATTATCCTCTAGTCTTCTCTGTTTGTCTGCTCATGGATCCCCCACCTTTCTAACCAGCCTCAAGTGAAACTGTTTTTGAAATGGATTTTACATACTCATCCCCCTAGAAAACAGGTGACTTCTTCTTGGGATCTTGATTTTGTAATGGAGAAAGTTGGATTTTTTTTTCATGAGACTGATTTGAAGTTCTTATCATGGAAAACAGTGTTACTTGTTGCTCTGACATCTGCAAGAAGAGTATCCAAGTTACAAGCTGTTATGCTGATTCAGCCCTATATCACATTTCACAAAGATAGTGTAACTTTGAAAACAAATCCTTCCCTTATGCCTAATGTGGTTTCAGAGTTTACTTTGAGACAGGCTATTCATATCCCCATTTTCTATTCAGAGCCAAAGCATACACACTTTGGGTGTCCACAAGTAACTTAGACAATACACTGTGAGGACAAAATCTTTCAGGAATTATAACCAACCATTTATTTCATACGAAGGTATGAAAACAGAGCAATCACTGTCAAAACAGAAAATGTGTAAATGGTTGTCTCATGCTACTGCTTTTTGTTACTCTCACCATAACAAGATAGGTCCAGGCAAGGTCAGGGCACACTGTACAAGGGCTTTGGCTACTTCTCTGGCTTTTTGGAAAGGGGTGGACTCTAGAAATATACCAGAGGAGGCAAATTGGTGATCTGTGCACACCTTTACCAAGCACTACAAACTAGATTCTTAATCTAGGTCTATAGCAAGCTTTCCTAGGATTATTCTGCAGGAGCTCTTTTTGTTGTTTTTAGGCCAGGGAATGGATATTTATTTTCCTTTTCTCCTAGCATATGCTTAGCTGGTGGGTCTCTAGCCTCCTTTACTCTGAGGCAAGAAAGTTCTGCGTTTGGTGTCCTAACCACTGACTGTTGGCCACTGTCCTTGAGCTGTGTAGTGTTTAGGGCATGTGGAAGGTGCCCTATAGCTTTGGAAGCTGAACGGTCAACCACTCCTTGTCAAGATATGCCCCATATAACTTAGACAACTGTAACAGTGATTTATCTGAACATCTGCAGTTATTGTATGTCCACTTACAAATAGTACTTTCTGCAATATTTTAATCTTTGTCAGTCTTTCTAAATCCTTGTTACGTCCTCCTATTTCTCTCTCTCTCTCTCTCTCTTTTGATTTCTGCCATGTTTTTAAAATCATTTCCAGTTATCCCATTCAGTGCTATTCCTTCTGAAGGAATGTATGTCTTCTTCCCCCCTAATAACTCTTGAATCATATTCACTACCCATTCCTTAATTTTCTCAGTTTAACAGACAAATAGGAAAGTGCAAGTGTCTAATGTTTACATCATTTCCATGCATCTTTATCTTAGTTTTAGTCTTTATTGGTGCATGATCTGGTTTTGTTACTGGATGGGCCTCAAAGGTTTCAATTCAATGCACGTTCCTGTGAAATACAAGATGCTGGCTTTTGATTCTTTACAAGACCTGTTCTTTACAGAGCCTCTGTCACTTATGAGACACCATTTCCAAAAGGGATAATGTCCAAAGAATTTTCTCTCATGCCCAGATTAGGTGCAGAGATTTTTAAGGAATGCCTGAGCCAAAGTTGCGAGATATTCCTTCAACAATGGAAGTGCTGGAAGATGCCACTGCTAATGGATCAATGCAGTCAGATTTCCATCCTCTGCTCCTCTGAAGCCAGATTGTCTTTACAGAGTCTGCAGCTGCCACAAGTATCTTTGCTGTGGTATCTGTGGATTCCAGTAAGAGAATGACTGCAGCTCCAGCTATGGACCTCTCTGGAGCCTTGAAATGTAAATTCATCTCAAACTTTTCCCCTCTCTTACACTGCCCATCTATCCCACAAGACATAACTAAAACAGATTTGCCTCTAACTATTATACAAGACCAATCTTAGAAAATATATCCCTGGGATCCCACCTATGTCCCTACTGGACAGAGGAAACAGGTGCTGACTTTGAGGGAATCTGGGCAAAATTCTTGGCTAGGCTTATAAGGGCCAATAGCCTAGTATCATCCTATGAACCTATAAGTGCTATCAAAATCTTAAAACACTGCATTAATGGGTCCTAATATCCCTGGATGAATCTTTTCTAGCATGAAGCATGATTTAGTAATGCAGCCTCCACACAAGTTTTGTGCCAAGTGAATGAAGAACAGCTACAGCATTCCCATGCATAAAGGAGGACCTTCCACAGATGCAGGCAATTACAGAACCATAAGTCTGACCAGACTCATATGCAAAGCCATGGAAAGATTTATAATGTATCACCCCATTAGCCTGACGAGTCTGATATGTAAGGCTATGGAGCGCATCATCATGGACCTAATTAATAAGGATATAGGGAATCTCCAAAGTGTAGATCCCACGCAATTTGGTTTTGTGAAAGGTAGATCATGCCTGCTCAATCTGGTTGACTTCTTTGAGTCAGTCACCAGAGCTGTGGATGAGGGCAAGGCAGTTCATACAACCTACCTCGATCTGGCCAAGGCCTTTGATACCATTCCCCACTCAGGAATTATTGATAAACTCACCAAACTAGGCATCAACCCCTATATCACTAGGTGGGTTGCAAATTGGCTCACAGATAAACCCCACAGTGTGAAAGTAGCGGACTTCAAGTCAGACTGCTGACCACTCACGAGTGGAGTCCCACAGGGATTGGTCATGGGTCCTCTCCTGTTTGGCATCTACTTATCAGAAGTCCAGGCCAACACAGAGGGACTCTGGCTGACCAAGTTCACAAACAACTGTAAGTTGGAAGCCATTATTAACTCCCCAAGTGATGTAGACATCCTACAGAAAGGTCTCACTGAGACAAATGACTGGTGTCGAAAACATGGCTTTAAGCTTAATGCCAAAACATGCGTCGTCATCCCCTTCAGGAAAAGCTCATTTCCCACTAATTACCACATTGATGGAAGCCCACTGAACACTGAAGGCATTATAAGAGATCTGGGGACACAGGATTTACAGCAACCTCTCCTTTAACCACCACATTGCCACTGTGATCAGAAAGTCCTTCTATGTGGCACATCTCATTACCAAGGGTTTTGCATCCAGGAAGAAAGAGGTCATCATCTCTCTCTACTTTTCCCTCATTAGGGCAATCATCAAGTATAATGCCACATTTTGCATGCACCTCACTAGACACATGCAACAGCTGAAAAAGTCACAAAAGTACCTCATGAAGAGGATCCTAGGCCTTAAACACATGTCCTACACGAACAGCCTCAAAATACTCCAGCTATTCTGTCTCATATCGTCTACTAAGAGGCAATCTCTGCTTGACTTACAAAGCCATGTCTGACCCAGCTCTGTTAGAAATGCTACATCTAAAGAAATCCCAATCCCTCCGCACCACACGCTCCAGTCACCTCAACCTCATTAGCACAATCAACAGAACATGCTGGAGGGACAGGTTCATAACCCAGAGGCCGCCCATGCTCTGGAACAGACTTCCCATACATGTCAAGCAGAGCAGCTCACTGGCCCTCTTCAAGAGAAATCTTGATGAGTGAATGGGAAATAGAAAGTTCACCCTGGGGATCACTCCAGTGGCTCTGCTTGATAGAGGCACTGGGAACTAACATTGGGTGGCACAATGCCAAGGCACTTCTATGGGCTAGGCTTGTAAAGGCTCCAGGGCCATTAGCCTAGTACACACCTATGAACCTATGAACTAATTAATAAGGACATAGGCAATCTCCAAACACTGGACCCATTTCAGTTTGGATTTGTCAAGGGCAGGTCACGCTTACACAACCTGATGAACGTTTTCTTTTATCCATTGTTTTGGTGACCTTTTGAAAAAAAATGGTATAGACAGCATGCTGAAACCTGGCCAAAGCTTTGACACAATCCCCCACTCAGGCATAATATTAAAGGTAAATAAGTTTGTAATAAACCACGTCACCTGCTGAATTTCCAAATGACTCACAGATAGGATGCAAGAGATCACAGTAGGGGAAGATACCACTGAAAGAGATAGTCACCAGTGGAGAACCCCCAGCGTTTAGTGATGGAACCTGTCCTGTTTGACATTTACTTCTGTGAAGTAAAAGTCAATATCCAAGGGCTCTGGCTGACTAAGTCTGCAGATGACAGCAAGCTAGTAGCAGTAACCGAATCCCCAAATGACTTAGCCAACCTGTAGGAAGGTTTGTCGCAAACACATAACTGGTGTCAGAATCATGGACTAAAAATTAATGAAAAAAACTGCATTATTGTATGCTATGGGAAGTTGTCTACCCTGGAGACCTACCACACTGATAGTACTCCCTAAGAGTGGACCTATTTGTTCAGGAGTTAGGAATTTATGTGTACTGTACCCTAGCTTCACCCAACATGTGTCCACTGTTGCAAGAAACTCCTTCTGTATTATACAGCTTATAAACAAAGGGATTGTGCCTGTATCTTGAGATGTCATTGCCCCCCTCTACTCAGCACTCATTAGGTCAGTCATTGAGTACAATGGCCCCTTTGGCATGTATCTGTCCAGACACATGCAACAACTGGAATGCCCACAGAGATACCTTACTAAAAGGATAAAAGGCTTAAACAATATGTCCTACGTGGACCAACTCAAAGCTCTGTCACTATACTCTGTATCCTACAAACTACTAAGTGGTGACCTGTGTCTGGCATACAAGGCAGCCTTTGACCCAGTACTGAAGGGACCTACTGTACATCATCAAAGCAAGTAACACCACGAGTACTCCATCCAGGGATCTAAACCTCCTCTGCAGCATCAATAGAATGAATTGGAGGGTCAGGTATATCTTGCAAAAGATACCACTACTGTGAAAAAGGCTTCCCATCTGTGTAAAGCAAAGCTCATCCCTGACCCACATTCAGGTGCAACTTGTATCTGTGGATGGGTAATAGAAATTTTACCCCAGGACTGCCCCTGCACTATGAAAGGACACCAGCAGCTCTTAAATGCTTTATCCCTCAAATGGGTCTGGTCAAAATTTCTATGGTATGATCCCAGTTATTCTTAATAGGGGTACTATATAATTATCAAACATGGGATGGACAAGGCCAGTCTAACACCAAATGGGATAGGTTGCTTAAGCACCAAATGGTAAATTGACTAGGCTTAAAATATTCTGCAAGGGTAGATAACCTAATACTTACCTATGAAATAAGAGAGGATACAAGGACAAGGACCTGAAAAGGAAGATGCTTCTTAGGCAGCCTTAGTGCCCAGGTTGCTAGACACTCCATGAATTGTGGCTATGATGTTGTGGATGCATCATGCAGGGCAGCTGCTATAGGGTAGGATGCCTTCTAATGAGACATTTCTAGCTGAGGACTCAGCCCCTGGCAAATAATGTCAAAGCAGAACCTCTTAATGCACTCCTGAGCAAGGAGTTTCTACTTGCACACCTAGTACAGAGGGTGGTCAAGAGATTGAAGGAAAAAGGGAAAATGTCTATTAGTCAAGCATCTTTTCACTCACCAGCAGCCAAGTACAGCATAAATTACCCCACTAACTGCTAGCCTTAATATCCTAAACAAAAAAGCCAAGAAAGGCTGCTAATAAGAGAATTGCAAGCATACTACAAACTAAAGGCTGGAGCCCTACAGGGCCATGACACTCAGAGGGAACAGCAATGAGTCAGTCAAGCTTTACTGTATGTGACAATGGAAGGGGGCTTACTCCTGCATACTCTGCAGGCGACCAGTGCAAGCTTGGAAGATTGTCAAGGAGTCAGGCCTATCCCTCAAGACAGTCTGCATCCCATAAAAAGATTATATTTTTTTCTGACTGGCTGAGCAAATCCTAGATAGACCCACATGAATGGATATTAAATTGAACATTTTCTAAATCTGATCAGCAAGTGGTGACTAAGGTATGTAAATGCATTAAAAAACCTGCAACAATTGTCGTTTATACCAACACTGTTTCACAGTGCCCCATTCCACCCACCACTAGCAGCTCTGGGTATGCCAAGTAATTAATTCACAACACACATAAGAGGCTTAAAGGGCACCAGTTGTTACCATAATGAAATACAAAGGTGATAACAGGAGTGCCAATGCTCAGCTGAAACAAAAATGTGAATTCATTAGCACATTAACAAAAGATTAACAGACCTTCATTAATTGCCCACTTAGCACCATTAGTCAGGATTTTAAGTGGCCCATTATTTTATAGGTTCATAGGTTCATAGGTTCATACTAGGCTATCTGCCCGAGGGCATTTACAAGCCTAGCCCATCGTTTTGTGGCTTACGCCACCCCTTTAGTATGGGGAACTATACCCATTATTTTGCTGTGCCTCTGTCGAGCAGTGACACTGAGGTAATCCCTGGGGTATATCTGCGATCTCCCATCCATTGGTCAAGATTTCTCTTGAACAAGGCCAGCGAGGTGCTCTGCCTCACATGTACCGGGATTTTGTTCCACAGCATAGGGAGTCTTTGGGTGATGAATCTATCCCTCCAGCACGTCCTATTAATAGCCGTGTCAAGGTTTAAGTCTCCCGCCCTTGTGGCTCTGATGGATCTAGATTTTTTGAGGTGAAGCATATTCATCAAATCTGGGTTTGACATGGCCTTGTATGTTAGGCAAAGGTCACCTCTGAGCAAACGGTAAGCGACTGAATAGAGCTGGAGTTCTTTCAGTTGGGCAGCATAGGACAGATTTTTGAGACCCTTAATCCTTTTGGTGAGGAACTTTTGTGGCCTCTCCAGCTGCTGCAAGTGTCGGGTCAGATACATTCCGAATGGGGCATTGTACTCAATCATTGGTCTGATGAGTGATGAGTAAAGGAGACTATGACCTCCCTTGATCTAGATGAGAATCCCTTCATGATAAGGTGGGCAATGTAGAAGGTCTTCCTAACTACTTTAGCTACATGGGTGTCGAATGACAGACTACTATCAACCTGGGTCCCCAGGTCCCTGATAACTTCTTCTGTGCTCAGTGGATTGTCACCTATTTGGTAGCTAGGGGTAACCTTGTTTTTCCCGAAGGGTATGACTATACATTTTTTGGCATTTAACTTTAGGCCGTGGCTCTGGCACCAGTTATCTGTTTCTGTGAGACCCTTCTGAAGGATATCTGTGTCAGATGTGTTTTCTACTATGGCCCAGTTTGCAGTCATCTGCAAACTTTGTCAGCCATAACCCTCCTGTGTTTGCTTGTACTTGGAAAAGTAGATGCCAAACAAGAGTGGGCCCAGGACTGAGCCCTGTGGGACACCACTTGTGACAGGCTTTGAGTCTGACATGGCGCCAGCAACTCTGACCCTGTGGGTTCTGTCACTCAGCCAGTTTGCAACCCATCTTGTGATGTATGGGTTGACATTTAAGCTGATGAGTTTTTCAATGATACCCGAGTGGGGTATTGTATCAAGGCCTTAGCCAGATCGAGGTAGGCTGTATGGACTGCATTTCCCTCATCAATGGCTTTGGTGCCTGTTTCATAAAAGTCACCCAAGTGTAAAAGACATGTTCTGCCTTTGACAAAGCCAAACTGGGTTGGATCCAAAGTCTGCAAATTCCTATGTCTTTATTTATGAGGTCCATTATGATCCTCTCCATGGCTTTGCAGATAAGGCTTGTCAAGCTAATGGGCCGGTAATTACCAGGGTCGGTGGAGGCACCGCCTTTGTGAAGTGGTACCACAGTTGCAGTGCGCCACTCCTGGGTACGTATCCAGAGGTAAGACTTTGATTAAACAGCTGTCCTAGCTGTGGGTTTAATTCCTCATTGAGTTCATGGAGCACACAGCCGGGGACACCATCAGGTCCCATGGATGCTGTGTTTTGTGCTTTGGAGAGAGCAGTTCTCACTTGGGCACTGGAGATGTTTGGGGGGCTGCAATCGTTTGGTATAGATATCTCTTCTTTTGGGGGAGGGGAGAAGTTTGCACTGAACCTGTCAGCCAGTATGTTGGCAATGTCTGTAGGATCAGTAATCTTCACATCATTTTGAACTAGCTCTGAGCATATCTGGGAGTTTCCTCCCAGGTTTCTAACATAGCTAAAGAAGGCCTTATGATTGTCTTTTGAGTCTTTAGCTATTTTTCTCTCGAAATTTGCTTTGGATGATTTTATGAGAGCTCTTAGTTTTTTACTTATAGTGATCAAGGGTGTCTTACCTTTTAAGGATTTTGCTCTATCTTGTAGTAGCTTCCTCCTTTTGTTGTAGAGTTTGTTTATGGCTGGGGTCCACCAGACTGGACGCTTGCCTTTGGTACAAAGAGTCTTTGTTTTGCTTGGGATTGCCTTATCCATGCAGTCCTGCAGGTGCTGGTAGAAGGCATTTGTAAGTGATTCAGCGGCTTGAGTACTGTTTCAGGCTATTTATCTATCCAGTCTGGCAAAGGAAGAGAAGCACTGCACAAAACTTACCTAGGCTTACCTGTTATATTTTATAACAAATATTACAGGCACAATATGCATGGTGTGCTTCAGTTCATATGAATGAATTAGGAAGAATGATGCTTTGCATCCTTTTCATATAAACACCACTGCCTCACTACCTTTCTCTTTCACTTCAGCATTTGCATCCCATGACACCCCCCCCCCCCGAGGTGGGATTAAGTACCACTTTTAAATGCACTCTCTAGACTTGGACAGATGCGGTGTTTAAGCTAGGCCACCAGTATCCTAATAACATTCCCACTGGTACTCGGGCACCAATAGCCCTGACTCTCCTAACCTTCAATTTTGAGTCTCAGTTCTATTGCCAGAGTATCATCTGCACTTATGGCACCAGTATCCCTGACACATGACTCTGCAGCAGATGGAATCTAATAATACTAATACCTCAGTATCTTTATAGTTTATGTACATGTCAGCAATACTGCAGTGAATGCATGTGCATTCTAAATATGGGCAGTAGTGTCCCACAGATCTGCACCATCTCATACACTTGGGCAGCAGGCCACAAGGACTACTGATGCTTTTATACTCTGCATATAGGCAATGCAATAGTTCTACAAAATACCCCCCAAAAAATACTTGTAAAAAACACACAATCTTTTAGGAGACACTTCCCCTAATAAGCCATGTCAGTAATCATTCAGAAGTGATCCTGTAACTGTAGTTTGCTTTTATACATCACATGCCATACAAGATACCCCCATTCTGCATACTTCTAATGTGTCAGTGAGAAGAAGTAAAATATATAGTGGCTACTGCAACAAGTCTTCAGCTTGCCGTATTGTCAAACCATTTCCCTTCTTGCAGAATCCTATGCCCTCAATCAAACTTCACCAATAGACGAATAGCTTTACAAGCAGCTCCCAGCTGTATACGTACTTCTGTGACACTGCTCACCCCACCTCTACACTTCTAATATAAAATGTATTTAATTGTCTCAGAAGAAGAAAATTGTCTAGAAGTAAATAGAAATTGTGGGAACAATACATGCATTTAATAATGTTCAAGAGGAGGAGGAGTGAAGTTTAAGGGAAGGCAGGAATTCAGCAGCTTTTTGATAATGTTGGACTAATGATAGTAGCAAAGAAAATATATGTGACTGAATTTAAATAGAAAAAAAATCAATGTTTATTTTCTTTTCTGTTAATGTATGTTTGCCTATGTCTTAAGTGTTAATAATTGTGTTTAAAAAAACTTATGTAATTGTCTCCGAACCTACTTTGCACCTCACTTCTTAACTACAATATTAACATTTTCAGCCCTACCTAGTTCCTCAACTCACCTCCATTTCTTTGAATTTCTATGCACTAATCATATGTTTTATTATTTATTTGATAAGCCCACTAATACATCTCTTCAAATGCTAGATGTCGAACATCTGCTAATGCATAAGTATCTTTTATTCTGTAATAGTTACCTTTATTTCATATGAATGTAATCTAATTAGCAGATGTATGTGTACTTTTAATGTATATTACTGAACGTCCATTTAAAAATGTTTTTAATATGATGGGAGTTTTTCCTCACTAGGCCTCCTTTGGAAAGGTGTTTTTGACTAAATCCAGTCTGACAAACCTAGTAAACAAAAGCAAAATAAAAAATAGAAAATAAAGATTTAACTTGGTGCTCTTAGGCACAGACACCGACCCATATCCCACTTTCCCCAGAGTACTGTCTGGTTAAGTGATTTCCTTAAAGTCAGCAGCAGGCAAAAAAAGACTGAGGGAATCAAACCTTCTGTTACAGGATCCAACCTTAATTCTCTGCACTAACTGCAGTCCAAAGACTCCAAGCATGTGCAGACAGATCTGGTGCAAACTTCACCCCCTGGCCACACTGGCCATACCCCCAAAGCATACCCAGCACCAGTCCTCTGTGTAGTATTTCTAGAGATCAGGTCTTATATGCACTCTCCAAGGCCAAAAACATGGCCTCAATGAGACCAAATAACATCACAGGGTGCTTATTAAGCAATCTAAAACAGGACCTTGCAGACCCACTTAGCTTTGTCTTCAGTTATAGCCTGAGAACTGGCTTTGTTGTAGCGGTGTGTAGAAAAGAAACCATAATCCTCTTGCACAAAGGGGGACCATCAGCAGACACTGAGAACTATTGACCAATAAGTCTAACCAGCCTCATCTGCAAGGCCATGTAAAGAATCATCATGGGCCTTATCAACAAGGACAAAAGCAACCTTCAAACTCTTGACCTAACCCAGTTTGGCTTTATTATGGGTAGAGCATGCTTATTAAACCTAGTAGACTTCTTCAAGAAAGACACCAAAGCCTGGTGAAGGTAAGACGGTGCAGCACATACCGCCTTTCTTGACCTGGCCAAGGCTTTTGACACAATCTTCCACTCATTGAAAAAGTCTCTCAGCTGGGGGTCACCCTTACATCACTAGATGGGTAGCCAGTTGGCTCACCATCAGAATACATACTGTCAAAAGTTATTGACTCCACCTCTACCAGTAGACTCGTCATGAATGGAGTACCAGAAGGTCCTATGGTGGGTCATTTCCTGCTTGGAATCTACTTCTCGGAAGTCCATGCTAAATTTGATAGCCTTGCATACTAAGTTCATTGATAATTGCAAATTGGGTGCAATCACTGAGTCCCCTGGCAATGTTAACATAATACAGGAAGGGTTAACAAAGACAAATAATTGCTGCCAAAGTCACAGTCTAAAACTAAATGCAAAAAAGTGCATTATTATTACCTTTGGCAAAGTTGAATACCCTGCTAACTACACTACCTCCCCCAAGCTGAAACCCAGTGGTGCAAGACCTAGGAACACAGGTTGATAGCAATCTGAACTTCGGCCACCAAGTTTCTATTGTGGTAAGAAAAGCATTCTACATTGCACACATCATAAATAAGGCATCCAGATCTAGGGATGTTATAGCCCCACTGTCCTTGACCTTCATCAGGCCACTAACAAGAGTACAATGCTCCATTCTGCATGTATCTCACCAGACACCTGCAGCAGTTGGAGAGACCACAGAGGTTTCTTACTACAAAAATACAGGGACTCCAAACCATGACTTACGTGGATAGGCTGGAAGCCCTCTCACTTTACTCTGTATTTTATAGACTGCTAAGAGGTGACTTGTGCCTGGTCTACAGGGCAATATTCAACCCTGCCCTAATGGAAATGTTGCATATCTGCAAGTCAAATGGCACAAGAGTCACTCACTCTAGGGATCTCAACCTAGCATTCTGACATTAACAGAAGATGCTACAGAAACAAATATTTCTCCTAGAGACTGCTGCTACCCTGGAATAAACTTCTAGTTCATGCAAAGCAAAGCTCCTCACTGAACCTATTCAGGTGCAACCTGGACAAATGGATGGTAGACCGCAAATTCAACCATGTCCCTTATGGATGGGGGGAGCTGGTGCTTACCATAGACTAGCTCTGCAAAATACGTTCACTTAATAAGGACAATTGGAGTAACTTGGGATTAACATGGCTAGGCTTGTAAGGGCACTAGGGCACTAGCCTAGTAACCTGCTATGAATATATATATATATATATATATATATATATATATATATATATATATATATATATATATATACACATATACACAAACACCATCGGAAACCCAGTTGCCTATTGCCTTATTAATACAACTCTTCAGTTATCAGGATTCAAGTAGCAAATTTATATTCAATTGACAAATGTAAGTAGCTGGACAAAGTGCCTTTAAAGAACACCCATGCTACTAATGTGGTGAAAGATTTTGCCGAGAGACTACACCTCCTACAAACCCATGATGAAACTTTGCAGTGCAGAGGGTGTGATGTTCACTTCCTAAATTATTTGAAGCACTTAGTTCACTTAATAAAAATCAAACTGTAAAATATATCTATAAAATTCATGCTACAAAATAATCAAATAGAAAATAGTAGGTAGTCCACAGCTGAGTTAAAAATGAAATATCCTTTACTGAAACACAAAAACAAGTGATCCCAGTTGAGTGTCATGAAAAGCATCAAAAGCATTCCTTATTTATATATAATCAGGTTGTTTGGAGCAAGGGAGTAGTTACAGAGGGTGGTTCTGTTAAGAACAATAAAAGCATTAAAATCATTCCCTTAGCTAAGTCTCCTTCCCCATTAACACCATAGTGTAATCAGAGACTGTGCTACCTAAAACTGAAACTAGAGACAAATTATAAGACCAGTTTATTAACACTTTGTATAGGCTAACCAACTAATCAAAACTTTATTAATTAACAAACTAACTAAAAAATGACTGACTGACTAACAAAAAAGATCTACCAATAGACATTTACCAGAATACATATTAATAAATATACAACTTTTAACAAAGATCGCTTTTGTATCAAATAAATACTTCATCAGGTTTGTGTGTCAAAAACAAATCATAATATGAATGAACATGTGCATAAATATACAAATGAAAACCTAAGTAGGATGAAAAAACATAAAAATAATTGCTAAGCTGGAATTACAGTGATAAATGTTAAAAATAAAGAACTAAGGCCATAGGGATTATTACAGTGTGACATCTAAGAAAATGCATCCATTGAGTGTGTAAGAGTGTACTCAAAAGTAATTGCAACCTTTAAAACAGAAAAAGAAAAGAAAAAAGAAAAAGACTAGGCCCATGCACATTGTGTGCACTATCAGACTAGGCCCATGCACATTGTGTGCACTATCAGACTAGGCCCATGCACATTGTGTGCACTATTAGACTTTCACTGCCTAAAAGGAAAAAGTGTAACAAAAGTGTTCAGTTTAACATCTAAAGTAGCATTTAATGTGGAGCCATCAAAAATGGTTGATGTATACATGAGTCACATAAAGTATGTCCTTTATAATGTTGTAAGTTGGTGCTAAAAGAAGTAAACAGACTTTAATATTTCCAAAGAAATATGTATGTCCAAACGTTCCTCCAACTAAATAACAGTAAAAGCACTTGAGCAATGCAGTAATACAAGTACAAAGTCCCTCTGTTGAAAAAGTGTCTCAGTCTGATAACATAAACAAAACTCACTTTATTAAAACAACAAAAATTAGATTTAACGCTTTCATCCACATCAAATCGTGGACTTCATCAGAATAATTTTAACCTCATTCCATTCATTTAAATAACTATACGGCACTAATGGGATGCTAAAAACAATTAAAGTTAATTGACAGCATGAAGTTTTAAAGAAACAGAACCAAGTCTGTTGGTAATACCATTTTATAATAATCTAAGACCTATATCCTTTATTTACATCATAAAAAATATATTAAAAAGCTTACAAATCCACATAAAAGTCTATATAAAAACTGTCTGTGCTTATATAAATACTATGCTTTCCTTATATCAGATATTAACACTAATGATAATTGTTAAAAAGTTGATAAAATTAATGAAAAAAAAACTCCTACCCCATGTGCACACAAAAAGTTGCCACAATGCGTCTGTAGCAAAGAATTAATCTACAGTCTAACCTGTAAAATTGGTTTGATGGGCATACTGTCATTCAATCCAGGGGCATTTGTGGCATTTAACAACAATTGCCACCTAACTTCTTTTTCCCCCAACAATGCCTTTACATTTCCTCCCTTCGGGTTAGGTATTATCTGCTCAATTATACCATACTTAAATGTACTACACTTGGTACTCTTTTGCAAATGCCTAAAGAGTGTGCTATTACTGTCCTTTCTTTTTATATTATACAGGTTGTCATAAATCCTGTTTCTAAAACACCTGTTAGTTTTTCCATTTTAAAATCCTGGACAGTTTGTGCATTTAGCTAAATATATGACGTGCTTGTTATTGCAGTTACCCCGCTTAAATTGTACTTCAGTCTTATTAATATCTTCTAGCTTAATGCTTTCTTCTTCCAAAATTGCATGGCATTGTTTACAATTCCCACATTTTTAACTATGCCCATCCCTAAAACCATAACCTTTTAAAAAACTACCTTTCTCAAACCTATTATTTAAATTACAACCTGTCTTGTATACAAATGTTGGGGTTTCCCCCAATCTTTTGTGCACATCATTGTCGCATTTTAAAATATTCCAATTCTTCGTTATAATGTCCCTAACATGTTGTGTGTGAATTAAATTCTAAAATACATGCTCTACTGTAACCTTTATTATTTGAATCCTTAATGCCAAGACTTACTTCAACCAGATCTGTACCTAATATAGGCTTATATTTATTACCCCATTCCTTCTTCACATATTAAGTTACATCTTCAACTAAAGCCTTAGGATACTCTCTATCCTTAAATAAATCTCCTATGTAATCCATTTCCTGCAACATTGCATCATATTCGGAAGTCATCCTAGCAGGTCAAATACACTGCCCTTTCAATATACTTCTTTTTTGACTCATAGGGTGACTACTAGAAAATTCCAGATATGAATTATTAAATGTATCCTTCCTATAAATCCTAGACATAAAACCATTTGTTGAATGTGAGATGTAAGCATCTAAATAGGGGGAGCCTTTTGTATCACAATTGAAGGTAAACTTCAAATAGGTGCTAGTCTCATTCAAATAACTCACAAACTTACTAGCCTCCTCTATTGTACCACCCCATAAGATAAAAATATCATCCAAAAACCTAGTATAACATGTAATGCTTTTGTCATAAATACTATTAAAAACATACTCGTCTTCCCAATCTAGTACGACTAAGTTGGCAAAAATAGGGGCACATGCAGCACCCACTACCACCACTTTGTTCTGTCTGTAATGTTCCCCTTCAAAATAAATAAAATTATTTTTCTAAAACTATCATCATAAACTCCACTATAAGACTAACTTTATCTCAGTCATAACCAGCATACTTTCTTATACTGTTACAAAACCTTTCAAGCCTATCATCCTTGTGGATACAGGGGAATAAATCTATAACATCTATGGTCAAAAATATTAACTCTTTGCTTCCGAATGCTAGGTTTCAAATGAATTAAAAAAATCCCAGGAGTCCTTAATTATGTGTGGGACATTTCCATAAATATGTTTGAGCCATCTATCAATAATAACGCCAAATGGGAATGTTTTGGATTTGCTACCCAAAATTATTGGACAAAAAGGGGGTTCAAACATGTCTTTATGTATTTTAGGAATGCCTACAATTGTAGCTAATGCTGGATAGTCTACTCTTAAAAAAATATAAATGTCAGAAGTTATTCTATCATCTAACTGAAATTCTTCCAAATACAGATCTATACGCTGATATGCTATATTGGGTCTATATCACCATATTGAATGGTGATAATGCTGAACGCCGAAAATATCGAAAGTTCATGAGAACAAACTTGTGTTTTTGGGGTCGTGGTACAGAGAGGATTGGGATATTTGCACTTTCCTCACTGTAGTACGACCTCAGAGTTGGAATATATATTTAGTGGGGGGTGTGGGGGAGCAGCCCCCCACAATAGCAAGTTCGTTCTCATGAACTTTCAATATTTTCGGCGTTCGACATTATCACCATTCAATATGGTGATATAGACCCGCTATATTGATTTCATTCAACGATACTGTCTCATATTTGTCAGAATCTTGTAATATTGTGTATATTTTGTTGTTGTATTCACATGTATCATACAAAACTACACCTCCGCCATTATCAGGCTTCATTATACATATACTGTGGTCTGAGCATATCTCTCTTAATGTCTCAAATTCTTTAAAACTTAAATTGTTTGTAACTTTTTTATTTTTTATATTTTTCTGTAATTTGTATAATTCATTAATAACCACCTTTTCGTATGAAGCTAAGGTGGGGTGTAGGGGGGTGTAAACTCACTTTTCCTTTTGAGTTCACATATCTGAACACTGTCTTTATTGTCCTTAAAATAAAGGGCTAAATTTGATTTCCTTAAATAAAATTTAAATTCTATTACATTATCAGCTATATTGAATTTTGTACTGGGCATGTATTTCATGCCCTTAGAGAACACTTTAAAATATTCCTTTTCTAATTTGATATTAGTATAGTTGTATAAACTAAAAATTACCTAAAGTATATCTTACATTGTTGGTGTTAATTATTTCCTGTTCCACCTCTGCCTGTATTTTGACCAACCCCCCCCCCCTTGTCTTGTCCATGTCTGATTCTTCCAGTTCCAATCCTTTTGACCTGCATGCCAACCTCCCCACTTCGTGGTATATTGCTGTTCCTTCCCTTCCCCAAAAAAATTATGTTTGTCTTCATTCCTTAGTTGCTCATTACTATAATAATCCCTTTCTACGGGGGCCTCTTGTGTAATCATATCTTTATATATAGTGTTTCTCTTAACACTTTTATCCTTCTTTTTCCACCAGAGGTATACATTTTGTCTCCTGTATTGTTCCAGATCTCTCTATCTTCCTACATTTCTTTTTAAATATTTTGTCACATTTTTCATTAACCATATCAAACTGTTTAATGTAAAGTTTTTCCCACTGAGGGAACATCAAGTACTTAGATATTGACATATTTAATTTGTCTACTTCACTCAACAATTGGCATAACCTCTGATCATTGTATTTTATAAATAACTTCATAAACTCAAACTCAAAGCTGTCAAATAATGCATTACATTCCTTCTCTATTTCATCAGTCATAACTATACCAATTGATGCCTTAAAAAACATAGCCCTAATGGCACAATTTTCAATACAATACATCTATTTAAATACAAATTATCTAACTACAAACCTTTTATAATAGTTAATTTTTTACCCAAAGTGTAAAGTGTGTCTTTTAAAGTTCTATTAACTTCTGCATCCACAGTATTGGAAGTGTTTTCAGTCTGCATATTAGAATTAAACATATAATTAGTGTTCAAAATAGTTTCAAGTCTCAAGTGTTTAACATTTGTTTTAAACACAATATAAGCAAGTAATGTCAACATTAATCAGTCCTATATCAATCTTTTAATAGTCTTTTAAACAGTGTGACAGTTTTCTGAGATCTAGTATGCTTTTTTTATGGAGCGATAACAATTATGCTTTTCTAAAAAAGTTCAGTTTCAGTTGCCACAGTAGTTCACATTTTTCTAAAAGATTAGAGATGTCTCCTTCCAGTTCCAAAAGGTCCACATGGTCAAAAATTTGAAATTTAAATCCAGTGTGTCTTTTGTGTAGTTGCAGGTGCCGAGCCAGTTTTTTATTCTTGCACTTAGCTCTAATCTCAGAAAGATGGCCAGAAAGCCTTCTCTTACGTCTGTTGAGCATTTTCCCCACATAACATGCTTCACAGTCATTGCATCTAGTGCTGTAAACCACCTGCATTGAGTTACAGTCACCTCCCACATTGGTTTTAATCATTTTCTTTAAATAAGGGCAGAAAAACATGTCTCCCTCCTGTAATTGCTGACAAAACACACAGTTGGCTCCACACTTACTGGGGCATGTATCTTGTGCTCTAGGCCCACCTTCAACCCAACTGCTGATGTTCCTGGCTTTCCTATACACAAAGGAAGGAGCTTCTCCAAGGATGTCCATTAAATATGAGCTTTCACTAATTATGGCTCATTTCTCTCTAATAACATTAACGATGCTGTAATAGTCAACAGTAAAAGTCAAGATATAACTGTTTTTAGATTTGTTGTTCATAGATTTCTTTAACACCCTCCTATAAGGCATGTTAAGTTCTGGTGCATTTGTACTTTTTAGTTCAATTATAGGTTCCAAAATGCTTCTTAACATATTGCTTTTGTATCCTCTCACCAAAAAATCATTTTCAAGTTAATTTAGGTTTCTAAGGAAGGGTTCCATTTTTGTGGTGATCCTAGCCAACCTGTAGCCCTGGGACTTAACAAACTTATATTTCATCCTGGTGGGATGGAGACTCTTATGTAGCGGGAGGTTTACTCTACAACAAAGAAGGCATAACAATTGTTATGATAAATTTTGTACATGCAAGGAAGCTCTTAGCAAAGATCCTGTCATTCGTCTACTTGATCAAAGCCAATCCACCATGATCAGAAATGCAAAAGAATGTCCCTTTAACTAGTTCTTTAATTACAAATGTTCTCAAGAAATTAAAATCCAATCTAGTCTTAAGTATCTTCTTCAGGATTAGGAATAGTAAGCACACCAATACTCTGTGTTTACCTGAGTAAGCTATATCTGCTATTTCTATATTAGTACACTAAGATACAAATATCTGCAAAACATGGGGAACTAAAAAAGCCCTGGGACTTCCTTGGATATCATGTATGTCTGTCTCTGTATTACAGAAAATGGTTAATAAAATAACCTCCTCATTAAAGTATAAGATATTTGTCAAAATTTCACTCAGCTCTGACCAAGAAGACCTGGGCGGTACATACACAGAAACCACATAATGGATTTCCCCATCACATATCCCCCAAATATGCTGCATTACATGGTTCGGTAAATAAAGAAGCTAAACATCCATATTCATGTCTTTCAGTTTCTTTGCTCAAGAAATCCAGACTAAGGCAAAAATAATTGGGAAGGAAGCTCAGAGATCTGTGACAGTTCGTATATATTACTCAAATCCACATACAAAAAGTTAATAGAACAGGTTTTCTGTCAATATGCGTTTTGCAAATAATAAGAAACACGATAGCCTAATGCATTGCATTATTGGCTGAATGTAATCAATAGTGCTTTACCAGAAAAAATATGGTAGGGTCTTGATAAAATGTTAAGCAAAATCAGGGAGTAGTTGAAAAGTATGCTAATATTGTAAAATTTACAGTAAATATTTGGCAGAATATTGCACTTTACGCAAACCTTTTGATTAGATCACACAGATGAATAAGAAAGCATTCAGAAAATAGAGGACCCACAAAGGACAGTATTCTGGCAAGGGGTGGTGACTCTCATAGCATTATTTAGTATCTGAGATTTTATAACATATGTTCATAGGTAGATACTAGGCTATCTGCCCGAAGGCATTTATAAGCCTAGCTGGAATGTGTTGGCTTTTGCCGCCCCCTTAGATTAGTTCTCTGTGCCTCTGTCCAGCAGAGCCATTGAAGTGATCCCCGGGGTAAACTTTCTGTTTCCCATACACTCGTCAAGGTTTCTCTTGAAGAGGGTTAGCGAGGAGCTCTGCCTAATGTAGATTGGAACCTTGTTCCAGAGCATGGGAAGTCTCTGGGACAGGAATCTATCCCTCCAGCACGTCATAGTTATTGTTGTGGTGAGGTTTAGATCCTTAGAGCGTGTGGCTTGAGGGGATATGGTTTCCTTTAGGTGGAGCATGTCCATCAATTCTGGGTTGGACATGGCCTTTTATGTCAGGCAGAGATCACCTCTGAGTAGGCAGTGTGCAACTGAGTACAGCTGGAGTTTCTTCAGTTGAGCTGCATAGGGCATCTGTTTGAGGCCAGTGATCCTCTTGGTGAGGTACTTCTGTGGTCTTTCCAGCTGTTGCAGGTGTCTTGTAAGGTACATCCCAAATGGGGCATTGTACTCTATGATGGGTCTGATGAGTGATGCGTAGAGGGGCACAATGACCTCTTTTGATCTGGATGCAAGCCCTTTTGTGATTAGGTGGGTCACATAGAAGGATTTTCTAACCACTTTGGCAATGTGATTATCAAAGGAGAGGTTACTATCTACTTGGGTCCCCAGATCTCTTATTATGTCTTCCGTATTTAGGGTGGTACCACCTATGTGATAGTTTATGGGTACTTTGTTTTTTCCAAAGGGGATGACTATGCACTTTTTGGCATTTAGCTTGAGGCCATGGTTTTGAAATCAGCTATCAGTTTCAGTGAGACCCCTTTGGAGGATGTCTGTGTCAGCAGGAGAGTCAATTATAGCTCCTAATTTGCATTCATCAGCAAACTTGGTCAGCCATAGTCCTCCTGTGCTTGCCTGTACCGCTGAGAAGTATATGTTGAACAGGAGGGGCCCTAGGACTGAGCCCTGGGGAACGCCACTTGTAACCGGTTTTGAGTCAGACCTAGCTCCTGCTACTCTTACCATGTGTGTTCTCTTCGTGAGCCAGTTGGCAACCCATCTCATGATGTAGGAGTTTATGTTCATTCTAGTGAGCTTGTCTATAATACCTGAATGGGGAATGGTGTTGAAGGCCTTTGCAAGGTCTAGGTAGGCTGTGTGGACCACCTTTCCCTCATCTATAGCCTTGGTAACTGTCTCAAGGAAGTCCACCAGGTTTAGGAGGCATGATTTGCCCTTAACAAAGCTGAACTGGGTAAGGGTCCAGTGTTTGGAGGTTCCCAATGTCTCTGTTAATGAGATCCATGATGATGTGCTTCATAGCCTTGCAGATCAAGCTAGTCAGGCTTATAGGGTGATAGTTCCTGGGATCTGTTGTGGCTCCACCTTTGTGGAGCGGAATAACCGTTGCTGTGCACCAGTCTATGGGCACATAGCCTGTGGAGAGGCTGTGTTTGAACAGTGTGTTTAGGTGAGGGGTTAGTTCATCTTGGAGCTCGTGTAGGACACAGCCTGGGACACCATCCAGTCCCATTGATGCTGTGTTTTTGGCTTTGGAGATGACTGTTTTAACCTGAGTGTCTGTGGTTTCAGGGGCACTATATTCTTCTGGCATGGTTATGAGCCCTTTTAGGGGTGAGAGGGGGAGTGAAGTTTGCACTGAACCTGCCTGCCAGGATGTTGGCGATGTCAGTCGTTTCAGTATATTTTGTGCCATTCTGCACTAACTCTGAGCAGATCTGAGAATTGCCACTTAGATTCTTGACATAGCTAAAGAATGCCTTGTGGTTATCTTTGGAGTCCTTAGCAATTTTTCTTTCGAAGCTAGCCTTGGATGATTTTATGTGGTATCGTAATTTCTTGCTGATACTGATCAAGGATGTCTTCCTTTCTTGGGATTTTACTCTTTTCTGTACTAGTTTCCTCCATCTGTTGTATAGCTTGTTTACGGCAGGGGTCACCCAGACTGGTTTGCTTTTCTTGGAGGAGTGAGTCTTGGTTTTGCTTGGGATAGCATGATCCATGCATTCTTGTAGGTGCCCGTAGAGTGCATTAATAATGGATTTTGCAGCTTAGACAGCATTGTCCTTTAGCATGGGGGCTTTGAAACTTTCCACCTTGGTCTTAAGTAACATGAAGTTTGCTTTTGAAAAGTTTTTCACAATGGTTTCTTTGACCAGGGGTGGGGGCAGAATGTGGATATCCAGAGTGATTAGTTTATGGTCAGATCTAACCAGCAAGGGGTTGACCTCCGGTGTGGAACACCAGTCGCCCATGTTGGTGATGACCAGGTCCAATATGTTGTCACCTCTGGTGGGGATGTTAACCAAGAGAGTTTGTACTTGAGTAGTTCTCCCAGTTAATGTTTGGGTAATTGAAATCCCCAATATCAGGGTGTTTGGTAGGACTTTTATGCTTCCAAGTGTTTCCAGAAATGCAGAATGGGGGTCTTGGAACATGGTGGGTGATCTGTAGCAAGCTACAATTTGAATTGCAGTTTTGCCCACTGTTAGTTGCATGTGCCTGATCTCTGAAGCATCGTGCTGTACCACTAACCTGAAGGTGTGGGTATCCTTGATGAATATGGATACACCCCCGCCTTTTGTATTTCGGTTCAGGTTTTGTGGCCAAAGTGTATGGTATGAGTTGTAGCCTGGTAGTGCAGGGGTGCTCTCTGGAGCCTTAGACAAGGTTTCTGTTACTGCACATATATCAGTTTTCTCCATACTGAGGAGTGCCTCGAGTGCATGCATTTTGAGGTTTAGACTTCTGACATTGAGTAGCATTACCCTCAGTTATTTCTTACTTGTGCTATTTATGGTGGTGGGTTTGAATTTTGAGCCTTGCCTAAAAAAGGCACTATGGGCTGGCAAGAGCCTTGGCCAGTATTCAAAAGCCTAGGGATGACAGGTGCAAGTTGTCTCTAGCGAAGCAGCGTGGCTTGTCGAGCATGTCATCCCAGGCTGACAGACACCTGATCCCCTTTGAATGACACCAGAAGCTTAGCCAATTGTTGAGATTGATAATTTTTTCTTTATACCGTGGTATCATTCTTGGTGAGGGCAGGATGCTACTCAGGGTCAGGGTCATAACGGCCTGGGCTATGTGATCAGAGAGCTCCTCCATGTCTCTTTTCATGTAGTCCAGGGAGATATGGCTCAGATCATTCACACCAACATGGACAATGACAGAGTCATATTTGTACTTGCTCTAGAGTGAACTGAGTGCTTGTGTTATGTGGCGGATCCTGGCACTCGACAGGCAGCTAACAGTAACCTTCTCCTTGTTCAGCCTAGTGAGTGGGACATCAGTGTGCCTGACTATAGAGTCACCTATTACTATTGTGTTGAGTATGTTATTTTGCCTTAAGGGCTGTGATTGCATTGCACACTGGTTTTGTGAAGTATGTGTTTCATGGTTTGTGTTGGGGGATGTCTGCTTTGGAGGTCTCTGTTGCTTTTGCAGATATTTATTTAGAGCCTCCGAGTAGGTTTTCATGTATTTATGTGTTTTTTTGCCGGTGCTGGTTTCATATGTCTATGTGATACTGGTGGTGTGATGCAAGTAATTCCCTTCTCCTCTTGACTGTCTGGTCCAGTCTTGGGTTGAGAGAGCTTAGCCTCCAGTTTGGCTGCATAATTGCATCTCTCATGTATTAGTGTTTGGTGGTAGGAGGAAAGGGTTGTCTGTGTACATGAGGCAGTTGTAGCATTGCCTCAAAATGCCGTTGGACCGGAGAGTACACCTGAAACTAACCTTTGAACATGCCTGGATAGGTACAGTGAACTGTTTTACTGATTGGCTGGTAAGGTCGAATAGAGAGCCTTGTCCTTCTCTACAGTATAGGGGGGTCTAGTGCTAAGGTTTATTAGTGCTTGCTATGAGTTTTGAGCAAGTGCCAGGCTGAGAAGTGAATGGTCTGAGTGCTTAAGTTGAAAGTTTGTCTAGTTCCATGGGAAACTGGAAGAGTAGACTTTGTGGAGCCGGGAATAGTTATACCCTAGCTAACCGGCACTGCCCGGTGCACAAAACCACGCTAATGCGGGTTTTGTAGCAAGGAAATGAAAGAGGTAGAAATTAACCCAAAATGGCCAATAAACTACTTATTTCTGGTCTGAAACCTCTCCTCCAGGTACACATAGGCTGCTCAAATCTCCTCTCTCTCAGGTGAACAGAGAAACTTTCTTCTATCCAAGTAAGGTATGGGCAAACACATAAGCTTGTAACACAGCCCTGAATTCAGCACTAACCTGAAAACTGGACTATACTAGCTTAGAAAGGCGGGAAAACAAGATTATTTATTTATTTTTTTTGTTTGTTTGTTTTTTTCAGAAAATAAAGCAGATACAATAAAAAGAAAACAGTTTAAATGCACAGAAATGGCTATTACACTTGAGTGTGTAGCCTACAACAGTTAAACAGGTGATTTAAACACAAAAATGACTTTGTTAAATTGCAGGCAGTAAAATAAGTACGATATGTAGCTGAAACAAGCTTTTTAAATCTCAGAAACTCTAGAACTGAAGAGGATAGTCTAGCTCCTGTCTGCCTATCACACTCTAGTGCTGCAAAAAGCACAAATGTCAAATGGAAGCCACAGTAATATTTTAAATATATATTTAAAAAGACAAATGCTCATACAAAAAAAATCAGAATATGGGAACCCAGTCTCAATTTGCTTTGCTTCCAAATGTAACTTCAGAGCATGTATGAAATGCTACAGTCTGACTTTATTTACTCACTGCAATAAACAGATATTTAACTAAAAATGGCACATTATGAAAAACTTCTGGCTTTGAGCTTTTTGTGGAATTAAGATTATATCCACAACCATATCTTATCGTTTGCAGTTGGATTTTTAGGTAATTCCATAATTTGTGTACACATTTGCAACTCCAAAAGATATGGATTGTCTGCTTTTTGAAAATCACAATATGGGCAATTTGGTGAGATAGTTGCATTAAATTTATGGAGCAATGTAGGTGTAAACTATGCATTGTTATAGACCTTGAGTTGAGTGTATATTAATTTCCTTAGGGGAGTTGATTTAGTAATTAATTCAATAGAGCAACTCATTTGTTGGTCAGTAATGGATGGGTTAATTCTTAGCCAGTATTTAAAGAAGAGTATGGTATCTTGGTATTTAATCTCATTTATCATTTTATATGCGTTATATATCACTTTCTCTCTGGTTAGCATTATTTTCCACAGAGTCTCACAGTTATTTATATCTAGATTATTTAGGAATTGCATCTATGGTTGAATAGCACATTTGTATATATCTGTAAATAGCTATTATTGATATGTTTATTAATGTACAAAATGGTTATTGTTGTATCTGTTAAGAAATGTATCTACAAAAGAAGATAAAGTTTATTGAAAACAAAAAGATTGCACCCACAACCAACTGATGCAATCTTAATTCCACATATATCTTGAAGAATGTCTCTGACTTTGCATCCTTTGCCTAATTGTTCAGAATGTGCCATTTTCAGTTAAACCATTATTTATTACAGTGAGTAAATAAAACTTTTTAAAATATAAGCATACATTTAAAAAATATGAAAAAAAGATGGCTTCACTGAAGATTAAAAAATGCATAGATTTCACAGGTTGTGGACACACTGACACAGGAGACATGAAGGGGAGACAAAGTTAAATTAATACTGTAACCTAGCAGAAGTATGCATTTTATAAATCAGGAGGAGGATAGATTCAGAATGCCATATCTGGCAACTACCACCTTACTCCATCTTCCTGTCATACCTTTGCATCTACCTTCCTTCTCCCCTCACTCTTGTACGGTGCTCCCCTATTCTCCAACCTACAACTCGGACTCCATGCTAAACTTGAGGCCTGTTACAACAAAATCTGCAAATTTGCAACCAATTCTAAGAACTCTTCCCATCACTGTCACTCCCTGCACATCCTAAACTGGCTAGAACTCCACAACCACCTAAAGTACCTACAACTTACAACAGCCCACAAACTCATCTTTAAACCAGCAGAATGCCCCCTCTCTTGCTACATCTCTAACACCCTACACACCTACCATTCTGAGATCCACAGGCCAAAACCTCCTGCATGTACACAAACCCATCCACCCAAACTGGTAAACTACTACTATCCCACACTATAGCCAAACTATGGAACAATCTCCCCACCCCAGTACGTAATATACCTAACCACAACAATTTCAAATCCATGCTTCTCTCCCATCTCTCCTCCAAATGGGAATGTCCTTCACATGCTCCCACCTAAAACTCCCACACTACTAACTCCACACCTAAATCATCATTTCTTTGCATACTTTAACTTAATTCAGAGATCTTGCTCAGAATACCTTTTCATAAATCTTTTGCATGCATGCCTCTGGCCTACCTTACTCATTTTCTCAAACTTTCATTGTTTGTTTTTCTTATCCATTGTACCCATAATATTGTTTTCCTCTGTAATATTGTTAATTTGTCTCTATTCGTATGTATTTGTATGTCTGTTTGGGGCTTTTCCCCTCGGGTCTCCACTGAAAAAGGGTAATTCTTACCTAGCTAGACCAACCCGGTTAACAAATGCAAATAAATAAATAAATAAATAAATAAATGTAGGATACTGGGCAAAGCCAAAGAAAATCTTGGGGGGGGGGTTGAAAGGCACAAAATCAAACAGAATTAGAACTGTAGGTGTTGCATCAACATGCATTTTATGAACAACAAGCAAGAGATGGAAACAGTAATATCATTATCCTTAAAATGTATGTCTCTGATCACACCTTGTGGAGAAAGAAAACAAAATAAAGAAAGAAGTAGGAAAAAACTAAAGAAAGAAGTAAGGGTGGGAAGAGAAAATCAGGGATCAGGGGTAAAGTTTAGTTTGTACTGTAATGCAATCGCAAGCACTTTCACAAGAACAATTTCTTAGAAACACTAACAAGCAGTAAAACTTTCAAGCTTGGCATTAACATGTGAATGCAATCTTCAGTGAACTGAGCTATCTTACAGGAAAGGAACTGAGTATAATTTACATACTCAAAATGTAACTGAAGGAAAGCAAGAACACAGACTACATGATACAATCATCCTTTTTCTCTAGCTTTCTTGATCTAATGTCCCTTCACAAAAATAAAGCTAAGTATAAACTAGAAAAATAAAAAAAAAAAGGTTCCTTCAACCTTTGCCTTGATTTTTAAGCAAGAGAATGCCAACATGATGTCAGATGGCAGATGTAGGAATTATATGTTTTCTAGGAAAACCAGGGAAGGCTGATGTCAGTGCGTGGGCAGTACTGCCAAAAATCCTCTGCTAATTACTGCTTTTTAACCACCTTCTTGGCGTTAGCTTTTTGCCGACCAAATCTTTCTTTTCTGGCTCATGGACTGGAGAATATCTGGCAGTACATTACTGAAACAAGATAGGTGGTAAAACTGTAAAAAGCACGCTATAAAGCACGCTTTAGCGGGCTTTTCTGGTGTTAGAGAACTTGGCATAGCTCCTTGTGTTCCCCTGCAGAGTTCCTAAGGCAGCGGAGAGCAGAAAAAGTTACTTTCTTGATTCTAAGTATTTTTTAAGCATTTTTATTGCTTTTTTCGACCTTTTGTGCATTTCGACCACTGTTTGTGCTTATATTATTGTTATATTACCTGTTTTCTCTGTTTTTCTGAGCTTAATTTGTTGACTGCACTTCTTAGCTAAAGTTTTGCTTTAAAAAACTGGACACCAAATGAAAATGTACAAAACAAATACTCAATATTGTGTATATGTGTATATCCAGTATTCTAAATGTTTCATTTATAAAACAGTGAAGTTTTCCCTTTAAGTAATTTGTTTGTGCCTGTGTTAAAGGAAGGTTATTTTTTTCCTCATAAAATCTCAGGACGTTTGCCATTTTCACTTTTTTTCAGAACACAAGTGCCCAAATAGTGAATGCTCTGCGCAAAGAGGAATAGGTGGTAACCTTTAGATCACCTTTGTCTTCTGGATCATGCACCCTTACATTTTGTAACTGTATTTTCATCTTTACACCTTACAAAGGAAGATGTATGCATTAATGTCATGGTTCATTCACTAGCCTGCATACAGAAAGCACCGCCACATCCGTTTCTATGAGTTAGGTTTTATGCAACGATTTGTATAGCTCCTTTTATGCTAAGCGAATGAAATATTTATGAAGCACAGATGCGGTTAAATTGCAGAACTCTGTGAAGCATTCACATCACTAACTATACGGAGAATAATACTTGTAGTTGCTGTTGTTATACATCAAAAAGTGCTACCACTTGAATGCTCAGTTGTTTGAAAAGTATGGTAAAGGTTGTTCATCATTTTCAACAGGATGGCAGTTTATTTGTTGATGTGTATATGCCGTTTGTAGGGACTTTCTAGGTAGGCATGCAGTCAGTAAGACCATTAAGTAGCCTTGCCCAACTTCCCAGTTTCCCAAAGCACTGTATAGTTAGTTAAGTAACTTACTCAAGGTCACACAACAAATGAAGATGATGGTATCAAACCCTGAAGCACAGGAAGCAGCTCATAGCCTTAATCTTCTGCACTAACTGCCAGACAGTGAGGTTAGTATGTCCTGTTCCTCCGACTCCTTTGGATGGCAGTGATAGTTTGGGTCTTGTGCTTGGAGTTCTGTATGTATTTTGTTTATATATACACGATGTGTGTGTGTGTAAATGCCCCAGTTGCTATATACTGGTGGCTAGAACAAACTCATGGTGGTGTGGTATGGAATACCTCAGGCTTGAACCCTGTACCTTGTATGCAGGTATTAAGGACCTGAATTCCCTACCCACCACCATTTGTAAAATAATTGCAGATTGTTGCCTCATATTTGATCTGATCTGTTCCTCATAATATCTGTGGTTTCTAAATGTTGCAATGCGTGATATTTGATGGTGCAGTGGTAGCATTGTTGCCTCACAGCTGCAGGTTCTCAGGTTTGATTCTTGGCTGGGGTGCCTTCTGTGTGGGGTCTGCATCTTCTCCCTGTGTTTGTGTGGGTTTGCTTTTGTGTCCTCCCATGTTACAAAGACGTGTCTGCATTATTTCTTCCTGGGCCTCTGCTGAAAATTATTTTTTTTTGTTCCAAGTCAGACTGGCCTGATTAACAAATGTTAAATAAAATTGACAGGCATTTGAATTTCAGACTTCAGGTTTCTGAATGTTTAATTCCTTACATATTGCATGGTGCAGTGGTAGCATTGTTGCCTCACAGCTGTAGGTTTTCTGGTTTGATTCTTGGCTGGGGTGCCTTCTGTGTGGGGTCTGCATCTTCTCCCTGTGTTTGTGTGGGTTTGCTTTTGTGTCCATGTTACAAAGACGTGTCTGCATTATTTCTTCCTGGGCCTCTGCTGAAAATTATTTTTTTTTTGTTCCAAGTCAGACTGGCCTGATTAACAAATGTTAAATAAAATTGACAGGCATTTGAATTTCAGACTTCAGGTTTCTGAATGTTTAATTCCTTACATATTGGATGGTGCAGTGGTAGCATTGTTGCCTCACAGCTGTAGGTTTTCTGGTTTGATTCTTGGCTGGGGTGCCTTCTGTGTGGAGTCTGCATCTCATCCCTGTGTTTGTGTGGATTTGCTCTGGTGTCCTGCCGTTTTACAAAGACATGTGTCTGCAGTATTTCTCCCTGTGCCTCTGCTGAAAATTGTTTTTGTTCCGTCAGAAGTAACATTGACAGGCATTTGAATTTCAGACTTCATATTCTTCAGAAAATACATAGTAACACAACCTTTTATTCTAGCAATTTTCTAAGTTTATAAGATGAATATTTGAAATTTGTCCTTTTTTTGTGACTGTATTACCCCATTATTGGCTTTGTCCAGGATGTTTGTGCTAAGGTTGACAGCTGTGGCAAGAACTGAATTCACTGAATATGTTTAAGGGCTGTATTCCCTCATTACTGGGTTTGTCCAGGTGTTTGTGCTAAGAGGCTGACAGCTATGGTGAGAACTGAATTCATTAAATGATAGCCATTTAAGTTTCAGTCTTCCGCTCTTTCACAAAGCAGCTGATTTGGCGTAGTGGTATGTTGCTCTTACTGTTTTGCACAGGGACCTTGGCGGTAAAATGTATGGTGGTAACACAGCATTTTTCTTTCACAAAGCAGGTGATTTGGCATAGTGGTATGTTGCTCTGACTGTTTTGCACAGTGACATTGGTAGTAAAATGTATGGTGGTAACGCAGCATTTTTCTTTCACAAAGCAGCTGATTTGGCATAGTGGTATGTTGCTCTGACTCTTTTGCACAGGGACCTTGGCAGTAAAATGTATGGTGGTAACACAGCATTTTATTCTAGCAACTTTCCAAGATTATACAAGCAATGTTTAATGTGTCCCTGGTTTTTGGGTTTTTGACCCCCCCCCCCACAATAAATTTGGCTTTTTCCAGATTTCTTGTGCTGCGAAGTTGAGATGCAGTTGAGTATTGAGTAGATTTTACAAGGAGCTGAGAGCTGCAGGGGGAGAGAAGTTTAGTGCTGTTTATGCTGTCAGTTTGCATTGTTAATAGCACAACAGGTTGTGTACTTGCTTTTGATGCAGAAGGTTGTTGGTTCTACTCCCACAAGGGGTGAATGCTGCCGTACTGAAAAAGTTAAGATACTAACTATGAGCCTGTTATCAGTTCGCCATCCATTTCCTATTGCAGTATTACTAGCGTATCATTTTTAATGTAATATAGGCAATTTATTCTGCAGGGGCATCAGACACTTTATTTTTCGATGAAACCATGAAATATAAAGTTGTTTGCTAGCAGCAACCTCTTCATTAGTTACAGATTTATTTAATGTGGAATTATTTAGATGGCTTTTTAACTTCTTCAGAGATTGTGCATATTTACTGATAATGGTGGACTGTAGAATTGTGCATATTTACTGATAATGCTGGACTGTAGAATTGTGCATATTTACTGATAATGGTAGACTGTAGAAGTTTGAGTAGACTTTTATGATGGGCAGTTTTGTCATTATGGGTGCATGCATTTTGTTTCATTGTTTACTGGAAAGATGTTCTGAATTGGGCAGTTTTGTCATTATTGGTGCATGCATTTTGTTTCATTGTTTACTGGAAAGATGTTCTGAATTGGGCAGTTTTGTCATTATTGGTGCATGCATTTTGTTTCATAGTTTACTGGAAAAATGTTCAAAACAATAGGAAGATATATCAAAGAGCACATGTATGTTTCATATGCAAGGGGCCTATGATTTGAAAACAGCCCAGAATTAATCTTTATCTGCCACTGGTAAAATGTATTTTCTTTGAATGTGGGTTTCAATGCTGTTTCAATGAATGTGAGTTTCAAGGGCAGAGAAGTTTTAATGCTAAGTTTGTTTAGCAGATGTCTTAGTGTTTGTGCTGTAAAATGCAAAATAAAACTTTCAAATGAAGTCCAAATCATCACAGAAGTAAATCAGTATGCACATTAGTGTTTATGGTAAATAGAGTGAAATAGCCAAGTAATGGATCATTGGAATGGCTGCAGGGGAAGGCTCCATTCGACCATGATTTTGTGAGGGGGAAGGGCGGCAAACTTAAAGACAGCCCCAGCTGAACTATATCTCCCAACTGTCCAGATTTTCAAAGAATGAATAGATTTTTGCTTCTTATTTTTGGTTTGTTCCTCATAAAATGTGTGGTTTTCTGGCAAATCATTTAGGAATTAAGTCACTAAATAATGACACACTAAGTTTCAGACTTCATAACCTTCAGAAAAATGCATGCTAAAGTAAGACCTGTTGTTCTATCAACTGCTCAGTTTATACAAGAGCAATTTTTAGTACTGTTTATATGTTCTCCCAATATATTTGGCCTTGTCCAGATTTATTGCATTAACAGATTGAGAGGTACATGCAAATAAATTGCTTTATAGAATTAGGCATAGTCAAACCTCTCAACTGTCCCTGATTTTGGCTCAAAATGTTGCTCTTCCCCCTAATAATCCCTCCGCAAAATAGCAATTTTGGAAGAAAACATGGAGGGTTTACAATTAAGAAATAACTGTAATAATCAGAGTTATAGATTACTTTATTTCAGAAATGCATGTAGATTCTTTTATTTTGTCAGCTGCTCAAGTTAGCAGTACTAATATTAAAGTGTCCCTTCTTTGACAGGTTCCCAGCTGTATTGTGTGGCTATTTTATATTTTTACATCACATTTTTGGTCCATTTTTCATAAAATTGTGTTTTTTGGCAAATTAGTGGCAAATCATTAAAGACTGAAGTTAGAAAATAAGGACAGACATTTGAGTTTCAGATTTCATACCATTCAGAAAATTCATACTAATGCAAGACGTATTCTATTATCTTTCTAAGTTTATAAGAGCAATATTTAAATATTGTCCTTATTTTTGGGCCTTTGTCCCACTTCTATGTATGGCTTTGTCCAGATTTCTTGCTCTGAGGTTGAGAGGTATGACAAATGTGTCAGGGCCATCACAGTCAGCCAGAGACATTTCAAATTGTGACATACTTGTTGCACCCCACTCCCCCATGTAGTGACTGGATGCGTCGAAGCAAGGTAAAGAGTAGTTATACAGTGTAAATGTGCAGAATATCCCCCCCATCCAAGGTAGACACAAGTACTAGAGTGGCTTTTCATCTGTCCTTGATTTTTGCAGAATGGTCGGGTTTCTGTCATATTTTTTGTACTGTTGATTTATGCTTATTACTCAAAGTGCCTGTTGCTCTGTGTTTAAGTAGCAATACTTTAATGACCATCAGGTAAGCTTGGCTGAGATCGTAAGATGCAAGTAAGCTTTAATAAGCATACTGTTAAAGAATTGCCAACATTGAAAACCTTTCTGTTGTTGCCATGTAGAGAATACTTAACTAGATAATGTATAAGCCTTGGGTATAGAAATGCATATGACAGTATTTTTAATAAAGGACAGGATTACATTATTTTAAGAAGCTCATTACACTTGGAGATTTCCAGTCATCTCTGCAGGCTTTACCCATAAACTAAACAGAATGCCAATCGTGTGGTCCATAACCTGTACAGTAATCCTTTTAAGCAATGTATCTTGAGCTTATTTCTTGTTTGCTTTTCATTTTTTACTTTGATCATGTTTTCCCATGAAACAAGTAGATAGTTGTCAGGCAGCAGGTCTTTTTTGGATAAGAAACATTTTACAAGTGGGGGCATCAGAGATTTCTACTTTCAGCATGTTACTTGGTACTTTAATAAAGCTGAATATAAATTATAATTAGAACTGCAGTGCAAGAAGTGGTTTGAGTTGAGTGCTGCTTGTTTTCTTACACTTGATTTTGACTGGCATTCCATTAATGTATTTAAAAAGTAATTTATTTTTTCATGCCTCACAACCTTTTTGTTTCCATCTAGATATTAAGTAAGCTGTCATGCAGCCACTGCATTGAAATATTTTTATTCTTCTACACTTCATTTTGTCTTGATTGGACTCTCATAATGACGGTTTGGCACCCAGGGCAGTGTATTTAGTTAATTTTTGTGGTTTTGAGCATAGCTCCTCCCCTTTCTAATTGACCACACCCCCTCCCATTGACCCCACCCATTCAGCTGTCTCCTGCAGCCCCCCTTTGATTTGAAGTCACCAGCTGCCACTGCATTTGCAACTCCAAAAGATATGGATTGTCTGCTTTTTGAAAATCACAATGTGGGCAATTTGGTGAGATAGATGCGTTAAATTTATGAAGCAATGTAGGTGTAAACTATGCATTGTTATAGACCGTGAGTTGAGTGTATATTAATTTCCTTAGGGGAGTTGATTTAGTAGTTAATTCAATAGAGCAACTCATTTGTTGGTCAGTAATGGATGGGTTAATTCTTAGCCAGTATTTAAAGAAGAGTATGGTATCTTGGTATTTAATCTCATTTATCATTTTATATGCGTTAGATATCACCTTCTCTCTGGTTAGCATTATTTTCCACAGAGTCTCACAGTTATTTATATCTAGATTATTTAGGAATTGCATCTATGGTTGAATAGCACATTTGTATATATCTGTAAATAGCTATTATTGATATGTTTATTAATGTACAAAATGGTTATAGTTGTATCTGTTAAGAAATGTATCTACAAAAGAAAATAAAGTTTATTGAAAACAAAAAGATTGCACCTACAACCAATTGATGCAATCTTAATTCCACATATATCTTGAAGAATGTCTCTGACTTTGCATCCTTTGTTTGCCTAGCTGTTCAGAATGTGCCATTTTCAGTTAAACCATTGTTTATTGCAGTGAGTAAATAAAACTTTTTTATATATAAGCATACATTTAAAAAAATATGAAAAAAGATGGCTTCAAGGAAGATTAAAAAAGGCATAGATTTCACAGGTTGTGGACACACTGACACAGGAGACATGGAGGGGAGACAAAGTTAAATTAATACTGTAACCTAGCAGAAGTATGCATTTTATAAATCAGGAGGAGGATAGATTCACACATATTACAGAATGCCATATCTGGCAACTTCTCCAATGTAGGATACTGGGCAAAGCCAAAGAAAATCTTGGGGGGGGGGGGGTTGAAAGGCACAAAATCAAACAGAATTAGAACTGTAGGTGTTGCATCAATATGCATTTTATGAACAATAACAAGCATGAGATGGAAACAGTAATATCAGTATCCTTAAAATGTATGTCTCTGATCACACCTTGTGGAGAAAGAAAACAAAATAAAGAAAGAAGTAGGAAAAAACTAAAGAAAGAAGTAAGGGTGGGAAGAGAAAATCAGGGATCAGGGGTAAAGTTTAGTTTGTACTGTAATGCAATCGCAAGCACTTTCACAAGAACAATTTCTTAGAAACACTAACAAGCACTAAAACTTTCAAGCTTGGCATTAACATGTGAATGCAATCTTCAGTGAACTGAGCTATCTTACATGAAAGGAACTGAGTATAATTTACATACTCAAAATGTAACTGAAGGAAAGCAAGAACACAAACTACATGATACAATCGATCTTTTTCTCTAGCTTTCTTGCTCTAATGTCCCTTCACAAAAATAAAGCTAAGTAGAAACTAGAAAAAAAAAAAAAAGGTTCCTTCAACCTTTGCCTTGATTTTTAAGCAAGAGAATGCCAACATGATGTCAGATGGCAGATGTAGGAATTATATGTTCTCTAGGAAAACCAGGGAAGGCTGATGTCAGTGCGTGGGCAGTACTGCCAAAAATCCTCTGCTAATTACTGCTTTTTAACCACCTTCCTGGCGTTAGCTTTTTGCCGACCAAATATTTCTTTTCTGGCTCGTGGACTGGAGAATATCTGGCAGTACATTACTGAAACAAGATAGGTGGTAAAACTGTAAAAAGTGCCAAAGATTAGATCTCAAAATTTCTTTTTCTTTTTTTTTTTTTTTTGGGGGGGGGCAAGAATATAGTGATGAAAGGCATGTAAAAGTTGAGGAACACAGCACTGTAGGCTAAAAGAGTAGTAGTTTCCCCATGAATGCTCAATGAATTAAGGTAAGTTTCTGTATTTCTTTGGGACAGCTGGTTTCAGTTACATTAGAGTTCTATGTATTGAACATTTGACATGACAACAGTTGTTTACATTTACATTTGTTTTGACATAATTTATAATTGTCTTACATTATAGAATTGAAAGGCTATAACAGTAACAGAAAGCCTAATAGTAAAGCAGCACATCTGTTAATTTCTCCAGTAAGTACAGTATGGAAATAAATGGCTAATTACAGGACATAAATGGATTTCTAATTCATGTTGCTCATGTGATAGGTTCACACAGTGTAAAAAGAGGCCATATGATGTCACAAATGTGGCTAAATGTTTCATGGAAATTATGTGAGATTTTACAGTCTTGAATAGATAGGTAGAAAAAATGTCATCACACAGATTTGTGATACAGCTTAATGAGGATTTAAGTGTATGGAAAAGTACTTAGTGGTGAAAAAAGTGACAATTCTTGTGGAGTTGTCCTTTTGAGGGCATGGCATACTTTGAGGACTGTTTCTGGCTATGCTTGTTGGATCAATCATTTGTGATCATTTTCTTTCTTTTTTTTGCCATTTTTTGACAAAGAATCTTCTTAATAAAACTATGCTATCCTAGCGCAGGTTGGCTGATCTTTTATAAAGTATTTCCTGGAATCGTAAGCCTTTATTGCAATGGATAACTGTGCAACTGTCATGATCACAGTTGCACTGAGTTCCTGATGAAACATGGTAAGGTATATGCTAGCACATAGGGCTAGCTGGTTCATCAGAGAAAGAAGAACAGACACACATCTTAACTAAACTGATTCCAGTTGATAACCAAACAGGCACTTCACTCATCAAGCTATCACTGCCAAAATGGTATGTTGCAAATGGACAGCCATCATAAAACAACTGCTTTGTAGGAATAATTTTCATACAACTGCTGAAGCTGTGAAAGCTTACTTTATATAGTGCAGTATTCACAAACCCTTTTCAGTGACTCAGGGGATTGGTACATAGTAAAAAAACATACAATCACATAATTGAGCAGTTCACCATACTAACTGAATTCATTCCTTGATTTCTAAGTGTTTTTATTTTTTGATCTGATTTTAAATGTATTTTAACAGTCTCTGTCTGCTTTACCTAAGATCTTTAAGCCTACATAAGTAATTTCAGTGCATAGTTCGAGTGCGTTTAGCTGTTTATATGATCTGTTAGTATTAAACCAGTTTCATTCTTAGATACTGAGTGTATGTCTACTTATTTCAGGACTAGTCTTTGCATTGAGGCATTTGGTCCCAGGCCAGTCAGCTCAAGAGCCAAGGATCTAATTGTTTTCTTTCCCACCCACCCTGTTGTAGTTGGGTTCTTAAACCCAGTGTAACTGTTGTTGACATCCCCTTATGATAACTTGACAACATAATTCCCTCCCTACTGGCTGCTGACAGTAAACACGTAAGTATCAATTTGCAAAGTCTCTCCCCCTTAAACTGCTCACCAGGTTAAAAGGCCTTTGATAAATTTGCTTAATATGGAGTGTACTGATACTGCTTGCACTGATTTTTGTATTAAATTAATGAGTTTTTTAGTATAATAAGTTTACTCGTTCTTGCTGGTGGCAAAAGAAGGTTTCAGGCTAGCTGTTTTGTATTGAACTTTACTCAGTAGCAAGTCCACCCAGACATCTTAAAACTAAATTCCAAGCAGTTATTGTTTCCCTGCTTTAAGAGTAATTCCTGTGGTGTCATGGACCAGCACTTCCCCACAACCTCTCTAGTCAGTCTGATAGAGATAGGTATCTTGAGACACTGTAAGAATTGTCTAATGTCTGATCATTTATTACTCAAACAGTGTAACACAGTACCTGAGAGATGTACATATATAATGCCCTTGGAGGCAAAAATCTCAAACACCAGAATTGTCAGCAGTATGCCAAGCATCACAACTGTTCAACGGCATTACAATACACACAATGCATCAGGTTCTAAATATTAACTTGCTTAAACCTTAAAGATTTCCAAAACACAACACAGGCACAAAGCACACTAAGCATGTTAAGTCTACTCCTCTCACACAGCACAGGGAGTCCCAAAGTCACAGATGCTGAGCCTGTAAGGCAAGCATCGACCCAACCAAACATTCTTATTATAGATGACTCCATTGTAAGACAACACAGATGTGCCACTTAGCAGGATGAGCAATGAAACAGTGACAGTAAATTCCTTGTTTAGTGCCAGTATCCATCAGATTATGCATGCACTCAAGTCCTTGAACAAGTACCAATATGACTGTCACAGTTCTTGCCGGTGTCAGTGACTTGAGGTGTTCCTCTCTGGACCATATGAAGAGAGACATGATGGAGCTCAGACTGCATCCGAAGCAGGTATGAGCCTAGAATTAGCTGCATTCTACTTACTTGAAGGATTATGTTGTGATACAAGCAAAAAAGGAGCAGTCGACTCCCCAAATAACATAGCCGTCTTTCAGGAAGGTTTGTACTAAAAAAAATAATTGGTGCTAAAATAATGCAGTGAAACTAAATGCCAAAAAATGTGTTATTGTACCTTTTGGAAAGTCATCAATGCCAGGAAACTATGACATTGACAATAATTTTCTAATAGCTGACCTTATTGTTCAGGATTTGGGAACTTCTGTGGATAGTGATCTAACCTTTGAACAGCATGTGTAAATAGTTGCAAGAATGTCCTTCTATATTACAAAGCTTATAAAATAAAGAGATTGTGTCTAGATCTAAGGACGTCACTGTTCCCCTTTACTCAGCCCTCATTGGGCTAATCATTGAATATAATGTCCCCTTTGGCATGTATCTGTCCAGACACATGCAACAACTGAAATGCCCACAAAGGTGCCTCACTAAAAGGATACAAAGCCTCAACATGTCCAACATAAACTGAGTCGAAGCCCTGTCACTATGCCCTGCAACCTTACAGACTGCTAAGAGGTGACTGGTGTCTGGCATGCAAGGCATCATCTTATCCAGTACTGATGGATTTATTGCACATCAGCAAGTCAGATGGCTTCAGAAATACTATGTCTGGGAATCAAAACCTCTTCTGCAACATCAACAGAATGGTTTACAATGACACTTATATCTCAGGGAGGATACCTCTGCTTCAGAACAGACTCCCCATCCACATAAAATAAATGTCATCCCTGTTCATATTCAAGTGCAACTTGGATCTATGGATGGAAAGCAGAAAATTTACCCCAGAACTGCCCCCCCCCCCCACACACACACACACACACACAGACTACTAACAAACTGAGGCAGCTCCTAAATGCTTTATCCTGTTTACAGGCCAGTCAGCTCAGAGATAAGGGACTAATTGTTTTTTCTCCCACCCATCCTGTTGTAGCTGTGTTCTTAGACCCAATATATCTGTTATTGCCTGTCTCTTATAATAATTTGATGATATGATTCCCTCCCCCTCCCCATTAACTGACTGTTGACAATAAATACATAAGTATCATTGTGCAAAGTCTCTCCTCTTAAACTACTTACCAGGCTAAAAGACCTTTGTTAAAATTACTTAGTATTGAGTGTACTGATATTGCTTGCACTGATTATTGTATTAAATCAGTGAGTTTCTTTTTTTTTTTTACAATAATTAGTTTACTGTTTTTTGCTTGTGGAAGAAGGTTTCCAGGCTAGTTGTTTTGTACTCACCTTTAAATACCCAGTAACAAGCCCAACCAAACATCTTAAAACTGAGCTCCAAACAGTTTTTGTTACTCTTGCTGCCAGAGTCATTCCTGTGGTATCATGGACCAGCACTTCCCCACAACTTCTCTAACCAGTCTGACTGAAATGGGTGTCTTGAGACAGTGTAAGAATTGCCTCATGCTGTCTGATCATGTGTTACTCAAACAGCATGACACACTGTGTGAGAGATGTGCATATATAATATCCTTTAAGGCAAACAAATCTCCCACATATTAAAGTCAGACACCAGAATTGTCAGCAGTACACCACACATCACACCTCTTCAAGGCCATCACAATAGACATAATGCATCAGGTTACAAAGATTAACGTGCCTCAACCTCAAAGACTTCCAAAACAGCACAGAGGCACAAAGCACACTCAGCAAGTGAAGCCTCCCTCCTCACATAGCACAAGGAGCCTAAAGTCACAGATGATGAGCTCATAAGGCAGGCATCAATTCAACAAAACATTTTTTTCATAGCAGAGTCCATTGTAAGACATACAGATGTGCCTTTCATCTGGCTGAGCTAGGAAAATGTAGTGGTTAGTTGCTTGTCTAGTGTCAGGATCCATTAAGTCCTAGTACAAGTACTTGTATGACTCTGTAATAGTTCAGCCAGTGTCAGTGACTTTGGTGTATCTTAGTGGACTATATGAAGAGAGAGAGAAACATGATGGAGCTCTCAGACCATCTCCAAGGCCAGTATTAGTCTAGCATTGACCAGCAAATATGATGCTTCAATATGAGCAAAAAATAATTGGCTTAGTTTTTGGTGTCATTCAAAGGGGGTCCAATATTATCAGCCTGAGAGGATATGATCGACAGACCATGCTGCTTAACCAGGGATGGCCTGCATCTGTCCTCTCTAGGGTTTCTATTATTGGCAAAGACAATGTCCACTCCCATAGTGCTTTTTTTTTAGACAATGCCAACCTGATAAACCTACCACCATAATGAAACAAGCAAAGGAAAGTATGAAGGTGTTAATGATCAATGCTAAGAGCCTAAACAAGAAACTCCACTCCCTACAAGCCCTTCTCAATCTGGAGAACACTGGCGTCTGTGTAGTGACCAAGACATGGTTTAAAATAGCAGAGAGCACTCTGGTTGTCCAAGGCTATCATGCTTTCCACAAGTTTAGACCAGTTACAGGATGGGAAAAAGGTGGAGGTGTCTCAAGCTATATCCAGAAGAGTCTCACAGCAAGGCTGGTAAAGCAGCATGATGCACTACAGCTTCTTCTTGTTCAAATAACCATCAGAAAGGCCCTGCGCCGTATATTAGTTAGTTACAGAACTCCCTCTATGATGCAAGAATACCACAGTGCCTATCTACAGGAACTAGAATTACTCAGTATTAAACCAATACCATTTTCATAGGTGATCTAAATTATCCAATTATACACTGGGAAACCTAGACCACCATTAGTGCGCAAGCATAGAGATTCCTAGACTTTATCAATGCACATGACATGAAACAATCAGTCAGAGTACCCACTAGGGGAAAGAACATCTTGAATCTTGTCCTTACTAATATGGGAGCATCATGTACCATCCCTTGCATATTTCTATTACTTGTTAGCTCTGACCATGAAGTAGTATCCTTCAAATAAAACTGAATCTAAAGATCCCTTCCTCCCAAGATACTTTTTGAAATTTCTTTAAGACAAATTACCTAGTCCTAAGTGATGCATTGGCATGCTTCAAATCTCCACCAATCCACTGAATATGCTGAAACATACACCACCAACACACTATAGGAGTAAGTGCAGGCAACCACCAGAAACAAAATAAAAGGAAAAGAATTTTGACCAAAAGTAAGAGTAATTCCCAAATTGTAAGAGCAGGTGTCACTGAAATAAACTCATGGGCTTAATAAAATCCATCAGAGCCAAGTTTGAGGCTAAAAATACCTACCCAAGTCAAAGACAATCAGAACATATTTTTAGTTATGTTCTTAATTTCAAAAGCACTATGCATCAATGTGCTGAGCTAATTGTGGATGATGTTACCCACATTGACACTGAAGCTATAGAGAACCTACTGCTGACAAATTTAAGTCTAACTTTACCCCTTTTCTCTCGTCCGTCTGTTCCTCAAGGTATACCTGAAACTTGCTTGCCTCCAGTTATCACTCAAGACCAAGTCAGAAAAAGCACTATCAAAAGCTAAAATACTGCATCAGCGGGTCCTGACAATATCCCTGGATGCATCTTAAATAGCATGAGGCATGATTTAGCCACACCTGTAACAACACTGTTCAGTATCAGCATCCATACAGGTTTTGTACCAACAGAATAGACAGCAGGATCATTCCAGCACAAGGAAGGACATTCCACATACCCAGACAATTACAGACCCATAAGTATGACAGCCTCATATACAAAGCTATGGAAAGAGTTATCATGGAAAAAATCATTCAGAACACAGGGAACCTCCAAACACTGGAACCATCTCAGTCTGGGTTCATCAAGGGCAGGTCATGCTTACTCAACCTAGTGGATTTTTTTGAAAAGGTCACCAAAACAATGTCTGAAGGCAAAACAGTAGACACCACATACCTAGACCTGGCATTTTGACACAATTCAATATTCAGACAGAGTAGGAAAGTGAAATAAACTGTGAATAAGCTCCTGTGTCACCTCCTGGATTGACAGCTGGCTCACAAAATAGTATGCAGGAAATCAAAATGGAGGAAGTTACCTCAACAAAGAGACCATTCACCAGTGGAGTCCCCCATGATTATCTCCTGCCACTTATACTGTTTGGCATCTACTTTTCTGAAGTAAAAGCCAATACCAAAGGTCTCTGGCTGACTTAAGTTTGTAGTTGTCTAAGTCTGCAGATGACTGTAAGTTAGAAGCAGTCAATGAATTCCCAAGTGACTTGGCCATCCTGCAGGAAGGTTTGTCCCAAATAAATAAATGCTGCCAAAATTATGGACTGAAAGTAAATTCCAAAAAATGCATTACTGTATCCTTTAGGAAATCATCTACCACAGGGAACTACCACATTGACAATATGCCCCTAAGAGATGACTCAACTGTTCGGGATTTGAAAACTTATATGGATGGTGACCTAACTTTTGACCAATATGTGTCCACTGAACTAAGAAAGTCATTCTATATTGTAGAGCATATAAGCAAAGGGTCTGTGTCTAGATCTAAGGATGTCATTGTCCCCTTTATTCAGCCCTCATTAATCTAATCCTTGCATATAATGCCCACTTTGGCATGTATCTGTCCAGCCATATGCAACAACTAGAACTCCCATACAGATGCCTTATTAAAAGGATCCAAGGCCTAAATATGTCCCTACATGGACCGACTAAAAGGCCTGTCACTATACTCTATACCCTACAGATTGGTAAGAGGTGACCTGTGTCTGACATAAAAGGCATCCTCTGACCCAGTACTGCGGGATTTACTACACATCAGCAAGTCAAATGACATCAGAAATACTCTGTCTAGGGATCTAAATCTCATCTACAATATTGAAAGAATGTTTTGGAGGGACAGGTATATCTACAGATGACACTGCTGCTTTGGAGCTGAGTCCCCATCCACATAAAGCAAAGTTTATCCCTGTCTGTATTCAAGCACAGCTTGGTTCAGTGGATGGGAAACAGAAAATGTACTCCAGGACTACCCCCTGTACTAATGGACAGAGGAGGTTCCTAAATCCCTTGCATGGGTTCCCTCAATTAATCTGATATAATCTTAGTTATTCTCATTATGGGTAATATAATTATTGACTATGGGATCAGTAAAATCAATCTCTAACCAAATGGGGTAGCTTAATTTGACCACAAGAAGAAAAATTGGCTAGGCTTAAAATGACCACAGTCTTCTAAACTGGCATGCATTTTGACAGTGCTAGAAGTGGGAATACCCTGTATTGCACCACCATCCCCCTCAGCCATACCATGAGTCTGTAGTAGTTATAACACTATCAAAATACATGCCAGTGCAGATACCAGTTGTCTGTGATAAAAGGACACAGCTGCATTTACATGTGGGGCACTACATATCCTAACAGACACCTGCATGACTGAATGCCCCTGCTGTAATAACATTTCTAAAGACATATGTGACACTAGATAATATATTTTGATGTACGTGCCTACACAGTGTTCTGCATCCATCTGGGGTATTTCTTCTTGGGCAAAGCATTTGTTTTAAACTTTGCATTGCAAGTCTCCAGTGTAGGCTTTATGAATTTTCTTTCAGTATAATTTTTGCCTCCATGCCTGCCAACCATCAAGCCTTCTGTCAGTCAGAAATTGCAGCGTACTCCAGCCCGTAGCCATGAGGCTGCCTTGTGCTCTTGCTGGCATCACAGCAATGATAGCATCTTTAATTTTATTATCAACCCACTCTTGGTATCATCACCACAATGGCTGCCTCTGTCCTGACATTCATGCTGTCCAAAATGTGCCAACAAGGGCTAGTTACAGGCTTTTAGAAGCCATGCTTTTGCCTTTCTTCCACTGGCTCCTCATTTGATTAGTCTCCATTCTACAGCCTAGGCCCTGCTATTAGATTAGTGGTGCAAGTCACTGTCACACCCCAAGCATGAGGACATCATTCTCTCTGCCTTTGCTATTGAGTATCTGAACCACTAGATGAACTCTGGTTGCATTGTAGTCAGGACTTTATCCCTCACCACTACTGGCACAGGTGGGCTTTACGATTTTTTTTGTTACAATCACCTCATTAACTATTCAGTCACTATATCAGCTGGAATCTGGACAGCTGCACCCAAAAAACGAAACATGTTTCTGCCCTGTCATGGAGTGTTGCTAAAGCACTGCAGAAAGCAACAAGTTTGACACACTCCATAACATGTTTGCTTTGTGGTAGCATCAAGATTCTAAGCTTGGTTGTGAGGCTGGCCATCAGATAAACCATGCCTGAGTAGCCTTACAACTTTCAGCATAGTACCTTAATGTAGATAATGTTATAGGCACTGCATTTTTTTTTTGCAAACCTGGCATACATCATGCTTCAAGTGTGCTATGAACAGGGCCTTAAATAATATGCCTTGGTTATAATGACCTTGTTAGGCTCTCTCAAAAGGTACTGTCTTAATCATAGATGATACACAGTCTTACAACTTTCAAAACATAGCATTGAGTCCAAGCCCCACTAGCCAGGCCTTCCAGTTCAGGAGTCTCACCAGCCAGACTCCCTAGTTTAGAAGTCCCACCATTCAGGCCCTCCAGTTTAGGAATTTAGGGGGGGTTAATTCTGTACTATGACTCTTCATTTTCCCTCCAGTGAAAAAGTCAGCATTTCTCTACATCCAGCTCTCAATATCTGCTTACTGTACTCTTCAGGCACATTCTTATTTTACCCCAATATTTTTCTTTATTTTTAAATGTTTTTTATTTTGTGGTCTCTTCTCTGTGGATTCCAGTACCTACTGTTTCTACTTTTTGCTGTTTATCCAGATTCTTATTTGTATCTGTCTTCAAGCATCACTTAATTGCTTTGCTTCCTTAAGGACTCTATTACTGCCCTTTATGAAATTGCAGTAAAGGTAACAAGGATAGAGCTATAAAATATGAGCAAACAAACAATATTTAGTGAGCTGCCTTATAACCTATCCATTTCTGTATGTACATCAGCAAGAAGAGCAATTCCTGGACAAAGAGGAACAGCAGATGATGCTTCCCCAGCAGCAGCTCCGGGCAGAACAAAAAGAAGTGGCACATTCCCAGCAACAGCCAGAAATAATGCAGCCAAATTCACCAAGGCAGCCGCCATCGAAATTACAACAGCCAATGACATTGCAAGCGCTACATTAACAGCTAAGGTGAGTGCAAACACAAAATCAACAGCAAGAAGATGACAATCAACTGCTGAAACATTCTCAACAGCAGCCACAGCAACATCTGCCTTCAAGACTACCACACCGAAAGCAGCAGCCTCTGAGATTGCAGAGAGAGACCAGCACCAACTGCAGAAGCAAACGGAACAAGAACAGGACATGCCAAGGCACCTTTAAAATAAACTGCAGCACATGATGTCACATATTGAAAAGGAACGTCAGTATACATGACAGTTTCAAGAGCCATTTAAGAGCTATTGCCGAGACAGTATCAATAACGCCAATAGCAAATGTGGAAAAAATCTCCAAGAACACAATCAACAGCTGCTGGAGCAGCTAAAACAGGAACAGTAGTAACTGCTGAGATATGTGCATGTGTGAGATATATGACAGGAGATTTACAGCCTGCTTTCTTTGGGACCATAGCTGATTGGTGTGTTTCTACATTTTTTTTTTTTTTTTTACTTTTTTGTGTATACCAGTTTGTGCTCAGTATATGCTAAGGTTGCTGAAAGAATAGCTGTTTCACCACCATTATTTCTGCAACCAGATTTGGGAGTATTGCAAAGAACTGTTGGCAATTTGACCCTACTGGTAGAGCAGTTATTGCAAAGATTGGATGGCTTACCGACTGCTACTGGAGTACTCAAGGGGGAAACTTAAAATCGGTCCAGGAAAGTAACATGAACTCTACAATTCCCCCACCAGTCCTGCAAGCACTGAGCAATGTTACCTATGCTAACAGAACTGTTTCTTATGGTACTAATGGTCCGATGAGGTATCACCCATTCCAGGGTGATGTGCTGGCTTTAAAGGACTGTCTCCAGCATGACTTTGAATTTAATGTAGAATCAGTAGCTTGTTGTTCTAACATCAGTGACAGGCTTAACATATTTGACTGCAAATTGTTAAAATTCAAAAAGCTCTAACTGGAAAACACTTACTTAGCAGAGTCCATAGAAGTCAACAGAATACCTAAAGGGCTGAGAGTTTGCTTTTTTCCTACTAGCTTGGAGAAGAATTCTGTCTTGCATCTGGAACCTTCTTGCTCTTTTCAATAAGCAAGGCTGTACTTAAAACTTTTAATCAAATATAATTTGAAACTTATTGATAAATTATCAGTTGAACTAAATAACATGCCAAAATATATAGCAGTACTGAACAGACTATGCAGCAGTTAAAACAACAAAAATTAAGAAAATGGAAAGGGATAGGATGAATTATGCGAATGGGACAGCAAAGGGATAGGATGGATTATGCAAATGGGACAGCATATGCCAATCCACCCATATCTCAAGTTTATGGAAAAAAGAGGCTTTGGCTCAATGATGAAAATCAGCCCCCTCCCCTTGTACATAATTTGATTAACGTGAATGGTTTCTATAATTTTAATGTGAAGAATACTGTCAACCCCGCTGAAACTAACAATGATAGATAACAGAACAAACAAATTTTTTCTATAAATGACCACGCAGATTTTCCCCTCTCGGAAAGAATCAGGAAGAAAAATCAAAGTAACCATTGGCAGCATCAAAAATTTCATCCCCCCCCATATGAAACAGAGACAGTCTAACAACTGGTATCAACCAGTACACCGCAACCCTACACAATGTCCATATCGGGGGCAGAAGAACTCATTTCTCCCTTGAGGCTCCTAAGGAGGACAATATTAGCCTCTACAGTAACAACGCAGAATTTAATGACTGTAAATGCATTATTCTTACTAACCATGATGGTGATTTTATGATATACAAATTTTGTGATATAGAGGATGATGTTGGTATGGCAGACATGTTTTCCGAAGGTTTAACTTTTGTTCCAATTAATGGGGCTAACATCGCCCTCTTGTTTACTTAAGAAAACTTAATTTTAAAATTGTGTTTGACAATAATACAGATACCTTGAATCCTCTAAGAGTTTCAAGTACTTTTAACCCACCCCTTGGTGGGTTTACATGCTTGTATTTTTTTTTATCCTGTTTAACTTGGTCATTGTACTTAATTTATGTAACTCTTTCACTCTATTTGTCATTGTACTCAATTCAGTGTTGTCTGTGATGCATAATGTTTGCAAGTAAAGTGGTATCAATGTTTGTATTTCATTTATATAAATGTAAGATTGCCTACGTCATATGTGATAATTTAATAAAGATTTTTTTTGTTAAAAAAATGCATGTAACGCTTTTACTCTTATTTTTGACACATTTCATTCATGCGTGTAACTTTTTTTACTGTTAATAATGGATATTTTCTCCTCAGGCCTCCACTGAAAAAGGGCTGCTGCCCAGTTGGATTAACCCGGTTAACAAATGTCAAATAAAAATAAATAAATAATATCCCCTCCATCCGGTTTTGCAGTTATTTGAAAAAATATGTGAATTGGATCGAAGAAATATAATGACAAAAAAAAACAGTTGTGGAAGTAAGAATAACAAGTGTAGAGGAACGTGATCAGTTGAACTTCTTAAGACAGCAAAAATTAGAATCATGAAACCAGATAAGGGGGGGGTGGATTAGTTATTACAAATAAGACTGATTATACTAACAAAATGCTAGAAATTTTGAATGAGAAAACATACAAACTGGTATCTAGGAACCAGCTGAATAGTGCTTACAGGAATATAAGCATACAATTAAAATATATGTTCATCGATAATTGAATATGTATAGATGAATTTAATTATTTAAATATAGTGTCCCCAGTTATTCCTACCTTATTCAGAGTCCCTAAAATCCATAAAAGCATCATGAGCTCAATAGTGGATGGCAGGAACTCCATCACTTCAGCATGTACCAAATTTCTGGATGAGAAATTAAAGTCACTACTGTTAAAAGAAGTTCACATATGTAAGTACTCCTGGGACATTCTGAATAAAATTAAGAACTTGGTATTTAATAGGAATGATGTTTTAATAACATCAGCAAGTGGGTATTTTATGGGTTACAGAATATTTATTTCTGCGAGGTATAGCACAAGAGACAAACTTATATGAAGAACCCCGAGATAGTCTTGAGTAACAATTACATTATTTTTGAGGGGAAATACTACCTGCGAAAAAAAGGGTTAGCAATGGGATCCCCATGTGGGTCCTTGTTCGCAAACATTGTTATGGCTCAGTGGGAGTATAAGCATACATTTGGTCATGAATTCCATTACTCCATACAATTATATATACATTACCTGGATCATATACTCATAGTGTGGCATGACAAAAGAAAATATTCCTTTATTCCTAGAATACATCAACAATACAACTGATGTTTTTTACTTTTACCCACACTACAGAACACGAGTATAGCCTACTTACATTTACTTTTGGAGAAAGATAATGTAAACACCAGGTACATCTCTCGTGTATTTAGAAAAAGCACATATTCTAATTCATTCCTGCACTACACTAGTGCGCACCCCCACCCCCAAAAAACATCAGTAGTAAAAGGACAACTACTGAGAACAGCACATATGATCACCCTAGACTTTCACTTTAAAGAAGAATGCAGTAAACTTAGGGGTGTTCATAAAAAGAGGGTACCAGGGAGCTTATTGCATGATCTGATACAGGAAGTGAAGAATAAAAGAAGAACAGGGCACTTTAAAAAATCCTTAAAACTGACAATACTATAGATGTTAGTAGTACATAACCTACAGTACAGGCAAGAGCATTAATACAGCTGAATAAGTTCTCTAATTTCATTACTACATTTAACAACAATTGGAAGGTACTTAGATGGATTCTGAACAAAATCTGGGTACTTATGGGGGATGATATAGAAGTAAAAGACAAGGCAGGGGAAAACCTATCATGGTTTACCATAAGGGAATGAATTTTAAAAATATGTTTGTAAAGTCATCCCTGGTATAAAAAATGTGAACATTGCAATTTTTGCAAATACATCAAAAGGGGATTATTTCACTATACCTGGTAATAAATTCAGAAGGGTGATAAAATTATAAGACTACAGAAGTAGTTTATGTTACCTTTATGACAACTTTTTTCGTGTTTCTATACAGGTAAGACAGAACAAAAATTAAGAGAATGTATATACGAACATGAATATGACATTAAGAGAAATAAAACAAGAAATGCACTTTTTAAACCCATGCAGATGTACCCTGAGCATTATTTTAAATTTATATTAGTGAATAAAGTTATCAGAAATGTGTGTGGGGAGTCCATGGACCCTTATGCTTGAGAAGAGGGAATTATATTGGCAGACTTTGTTGAATACCTGCAGCTGGCCAGTACTGAATGATCATTGCTCTGTTAACTGTGTTTTGAAACAGAAAGCATTACTGAGATTAGTTTTACAATAATATTTCTTTTTTTACTAGTAATTTATTGTTAAGTGTTTGCTGCTTAGTTTTCATTCCTTATATTTTTTGCTATTTAGTATAAACTTAAATTAAATTATTATGAGTGTTCATAGTATCATAGATCAATTCTATTGAGATTTTTATAAGTAAATTTAGTATATGTTTAAGTTTTTAGGGCTTGTCATTTTAAATAAGACATGTGAAGTCACAGTGTTGTATGTCATATGATCTGAGTTGGAGGGTTATTTAAACGAGTATATTTTATATATTCAAACGCTTAAATGTTCGAATCACTAAAGATCGAACATTTAAATGTTCAAATATATTAAAATTAATATTAAAAAAAAAAAGTTCAAGTAAAGGGTTTAAGCATGGGAGAAAGCCACCCTGCACCCCCCCACCCCCCACTACTTAAATATGCCAACTCCGAGATCACACTTCAGTGTGCTACAGTGCGAAAATGGAAAATTTCCCATTCCCTACACTGTAGCGCGATCTTGGAGTTGGTATATTTAAGTAGTGGGGGGTGCAGGGGACTTGCCCCCCTGCTTACACCCTTTAGTTTTACTTTCTTTTTATTTATTTTTTTGTTTTTAATATATTCGAACATTTAAATGTTCGATCACTAAAGTTCGATCTTTAGTGATTCAAACATTAAGCATTCAAATATATACAATAGACCCATTTAAACTGTGGATCTTATCTGTTTTTTTATCTGATGAAGTCTTTTAATTCTGTAAACGAAAGTGCTCATCACATTAAACATTAAATAAATGACAGTGGATTTACAGCCTGCTTTATTTGGGACCATAGCTGTTTGGTGTGTTTTTGCAGTTTGTTTTTTACTTCTTTTTGTGTTTCCCAGTTTCTCTCAAAAGGTACTCTGTCTTAATCATGGATGATGCAACCTTACAACTTTTGAAACATAGTGTTGAGTCCAAGATCCACCAGCCAGGCCTTCCAGTTCAGGAGTCTCACCAGCCAGACTCTCCAGTTTAGAAGTCCCACCATTCAGGCCCTCCAGTTTAGGAATTTAGGGGGTTAATTCAGTGCTATGACTCTTCTTTTTCCCTCCAGTGAAAAAGTTAGCATTTCCTTACATCCAGCTCTCAATATCTGCTTACTGTACTCTTCAGACACATTCCTATTTTAGCAACAACAAAAAAATGCCAGCACTCTAGTGTAGCCTCCAACAAAATGTATTTATTTCTTCATTCCATAGAAAAATACCCCAGTGGGGTCATACCGGTTTCGGCAAGCGCCTTCCTCAGTGACCACACTGCAAAAGTAATACATGGAAGACACTATTCAAACACATTAATGTATACCCAATACTGCAGCGCCCTCTAATGGATGAAAAAATATTACATAACTGTATTACAAAAAATATATTTAAATAATTAATATATAACAAAATGACTATATATGACAAAAGTACAGTGAAACAATGTATATATATTGAACTATTTGCCAATAATTAAAACTGTTCATTCAACCCTGGTGAAAATAAGGCTCCCAATTTAAAAATCCACATTTTTTCTTCATTGGTTAATAACTCATGCAATGTATGGACATGTGAGTTCTTAAATTTGATAAGATCAATAACCATAAAGCTGTAAACCCCAGTGGGATGTTTGAGTATATGTTTGTGTAGAGAACTTGAAACTTTTTGGTTTTTAATATCACTTAGATGTTCCCCGACCCTTAGTTCAATATATATACATTTTTTCACTGTACTTTTGTCATATATAGTCATTTTGTTATTTATTAATTATTTAAATATATTTTTTGTAATACAGTTATGTAATATTTTTTCATCCATTAGAGGGCGGTGCAGTATTGGGTATAAATTAAAGTGTTTGAATAGTGTCTTCCATGTATCACTTTTGCAGTGTGGTAACTGAAGAAGTTTCCTGCTGGTGGCATTCTTGGTGTGGCCATCCTCAGTTGGGAGGATTGTTAATGTGTGCAGCAGTCTCGTAAGGACATTTTTTTGACATGGTATGGTGAAAAATGGGTAAAGAATAACATTGGGTGTATTATTCAATTTCTGGTGGATTTCAGGCTCCATTGCTGTGATTATCTGCTCAGTGGAGTCAAGCGTATTTTGGTTAAGAGCAGCCTGGCAGGTATTTGCCACATTTTTTCTAACTAAAATTGTTCAAACCAAATACGTTTACAATGATTATATTTGGATGCAGAACATCACATTTTTGTTTTTCATAGAGAACTGTGAATGGTGTAATTGGTTCTTCATTTGATTTCAGGGATTCACCAATTTAGACATTTGTTTTGTTGAGTCCTAGTTTTTGGGTCAATGAATATTTTTACAAACTAATTGTTTGGACATTTCATTTGATTCTACATATTTTTGGGATTTTACCAGCAAATCACCATATTGTTCGGGGCATTATATATTTTTTGTTTTTGTGGTGAACGGAGGATAGCGGAACTGGCTCTCCATTTTAATCTCAGGCACCCACCAATCTAGGCCATTGGTTTTTGTCGAGCTTTATTCTCTGGGCTAAGGATTGACTCTTTAAACCAATTTTTTTGGTTTTGGATTTCACTTGGATCGGGACTGTGTGTTTCAATGAACTTTCCATCTTGATGCGAGTATGATTTTCCTAACACCACAAGGTTCTGGTGTTTACATCATAGGAGATATCGTATATGTGTTTCTCAATTTTTATGACCCTTTGTGTAATCGGGCTTGATGGACTTGAAAACTGATAGACCTTGTGGTCTGTGAATTTTAACGGTTTGACTGGTGGTTCCAATATTGTATGGACATATGATTATTTTTGTTTTACATTTAATTCTGGACTGTTCTTCAACCTTTAAACATTTTCATTAGGGACATGGTTTGTATTACTCCATATTTTGGAGACTTGTTGCTGTAAATCCATAATGCAGGTCGGGATCATGGCATGGGTGAATTTTTTCTCATTTGTATGTTTACTTTAAATGAGAATATGTTTATGTCATTAACAAGTCATTTTGCTTAGAATGCATGTATTCCCTGATGTAATGTTAGGTACATGTTCCATGCCTCTATATGGTTTGTCATATTGAATTATTGGGCTAATCACAATTTGAGTTGTTTCTTAATACTGAGTCCTGTATTTAATATCATTGGGAGGCTTCATTATGCAACAAGGTTCTTTTTATTATTCTTAATGTTGCTCCTTTTTATATGTAGTAGGAACTTGATGGATGATTTTTTGGTTGATTATTATGTTTAATAAGGAATTATGGGTTTCTGAGTGGGGTGTCTGATTTCAGACTTTAATTTGCACTTGTATGGTGCATTCAACCATTGATTTTTTGTCATCATATCATTGACCAGGTAACATATATTCATTTTGGGATTATCCACTGTTTCAGCTAGTATTTGAGTGTCTGCCTTTGGCCGTTTGGGTTACATAGCAGGAAGATGTTTAGCCAGTTAGCATAGAAATGTCTGAAAGCACTAATAATATTTGAAATATCATTGTGAAGGTTTCACTTCCATGCCATTAGAGACATTGAGCAACTGGGAACTCGGTTGGAGGTGTAGCGCATTGGCTACCATTGTACCCATGTTGACCATTTACAGGTCTTATAGTTGGTTAAAAGAGGTACAATAATCAATATATTGATCTGGATTGTTTGTGAGGGTAATGATGTGAGATGGCTCACACAAACACTACCTTTATTTGACTAACAGGGACATTGGATTTATTCAATTGATTTTATTTTTAATTATTATTTATTAATTATTGTAGTACTTTTGGTCAGTGATGGATTTGACAACTATTATCAAAGGTCTCTCATCTGACTCTGGGGACTTGGGTATTTTTGGCCTGGGGTCAGATAAGGTTGTCAATGGTTCTGTTGTTCAGGACCCCACTCAGGAATGCAAATTAGCCTTTACAAAGCTAACCAAAAATCTCATTACATTAAGGAAGAACGTTTGGCATCTTGGGTTATTTCGGGCATATCAACACAGGAAAATTGCCCCAAGGGATTAAGAACAAGGTTGCAGCCTATGGCTGCTGAACCGGATGAGCTTCTTTTGGCTCAATGGTTGGAGGCACAACAACAGGCCTCCATGAATTTTGTAAATATTTTGACCAGCCATTATGAGAGGAAGGTTGATGAACAAACCAGTGAGATTTTGAGTTTAAGTAGAGGTTTTGTGGATTTTTCATCACATCCATGTTATAAAGTTTGTATTGAACAACTTAACAAGGATTTATTGGAACTAGAATCTGAACTAAAGGAAAGGAAAATCAAAACGTTTTCTCTTGATGTAGGTGATTATGATAGAGGTAAACCTTTTGAGGTGCGACCCAGGGTGAAATTTGTTACATCTGATCATAGTTCCAGAAAGCCCAGGGTTTTTTTACCTAGGTCTATACTTAAAAAAAGAGGTAGGGAGTCTGCTACCTCTGGGGATGAGTCATTATCAAATACGGATTGGGAGGATGGCCACACCAGAGCTTCACCAGTTTGCAAGTGGAATAATTTAGAGCATAGTTTGACAGGGGGATCCCTTTAGGCACAGAGCACAGAGACAAGGGGGGAGGAAACATAAAAGACACTATGGATCTTGGGGTGATTCTTCAGAACATGACCAAAATTTAAATTTTGAAGTGAATAATGTACACAATATTTCTTCTGCTATACTCAATGAACAACAACTTCAGGTGTTAAATAAAGGATTGGGTTTTGTGCCAGGCTTTTGGGTTCCAGAGCATTATTTTGCAAATGATGTTATCAGCTTTTGTCGTACCCTTAATTTAAAATTATTTTTTTTAGGATTTGAAAAGGGACAAAGTAGAACAATCTGGCCTCAGATCTTTCCAATTCAGACCTTCACAGTTCAAACCACCAATGTCACCTATAGTACAGGCCTTTCAGAATGAGGTTCTTAAGGATTTACATTTAAATCTGGGCAAGTATAATATTATTAAAGACAATCTTAATTCACAAGAAAGATTGTGTGTTGAACATCTTATTAATAATCATGATATTGTCATTTTACCTGCGGACAAGGGTGGGGCTGTGGTGGTTCAGAAGTGGGTGGATTATGAGGCAGAGGCAGAGCGAAAACTGTCAAATGAAGTTCATTATATGGCAATGTCTACCGACCCAACAAGTAAGTTTAAACAAGACATTGATCAATCTATGGATCTAGCGGAAGACGAGGGTATTATTACTCATGATATGTGTTATCATCTAAAGGTCGATCACCCCAGACAACAACATATTTACTTTTTGCCTAAGATCCATAAATATCCCAATAGACTGCCTGGTCAACCTATTGTCTCTGGTAGAGGCTCATTGACTGAGCCCTTGTCAGAGTTTCTTACACATCATCTTAAACCTTTGTTGTCTCTGATAAGGGCCAAAATACAAGATACTACACAGTTCCTTGCTATTATATCTGATATGCAACTAGAACCGGGCTGGCTCTTAAGTACTCTAGATGTCACCTCCCTATACACTAGTATCCCCCATTGGGTGGGGCTTATCTCTTTACAATATTGGCTTAATCGGGCCAAAATGTACAGCCCAGGTTTTAATACTCTTCTGGTTTGTATGGCTGAATTGGTACTTACCCATAATGTTTTTTATTTCAAGGATAGATGTTTCTGGCAGGTTCAAGGTACTGCCATGGGGGCTTCTTTTGCCCCCATATATGCAGACCTGTTTATGGCTTACGTGGAGGAACAATTGATCTATGATAGCAATCATAATATTTTTATGAATGAATTAGACATTTGGCAGAGATATCTTGATGACTGTTGGTTGGTGTGGAAAGCGGATGAGGCATTTTTATTTGAATTCATGGAATATCTGAATTGCAACAAGTGGGGTGTTGAATTTAAGTTAACTTTTGATAGATCGGAAATCACTTTCCTGGATGTGCTAATTAAGAGAACTGAGTCGGACACTTTGGAAAGTGAGGTATATAGGAAGTTTCCTCAGTTCAACACCCTACTTCATGCCACGAGCTTCCACCCACAACATGTCATCAGGAATATCCCCAAATTGCAATTTCTTTGTATCAGGAGAATTTGTTCTGATTCCTCCACGTATGCCCACCATCGCCAGGAGTTAACAGCTAGATTTAAGAGCAGGGGATATCAAGTAGGTGACATCACTAGGGCCAGCCAGTTTGCTAACCAACAAGATAGGATACAGTTGCTATCATATCATACTAGGTTAACAAATCAATCCCAGGAGGTTAAATTAATCACCACTTATGGCAGGAACACTAGGAGCTTTATGAATATTATTCAGAGACATTGGTATGTATTACAGTCAGACAACTTATTGAATAGATACATCAAAGATTGGTGTTCTTATTCTTTTCATAAGGGGCGGTCATTAGGATCTTTGTTTAGTCATTACAAAAGGATGTTTCACCATCCTTCCAAACCCCAATTTCAAACGATAACTGGACAACCACTGGTTGGTTGCCATCCATGTGGGCATTGTTTATATTGCCCAAGGGTGCTCAAGTTGAACAGTTTCACCAGTCACAGTTCTCCACGTGTTTATGATGTTTCTTTTTTTGCCACTTGCAGTACCAGTTGGGTTTTTTATTTAACCCAATGTGGCTGTCGGGCATTTTATGTGGGACAGACTTCCTGGCCCTTCAAATTAAGGGTCAGGGAACATCTAAGTGATATAAAAAACAAAAAAGTTTCAAGTTCTCTATACAAACATATACTCAAACATCCCACTGGGGTTTTCAGCTTTATGGTTATTGATCTTATCAAGTTTAAGAACTCAGATGTCCATACATTGCATGAGTTATTAACCAATAAAGAAAAAATGTGGATTGTTAAATCGGGAGCCTTATTTTCACCAGGGTTGAACGAACAATTTTAATTATTGGCAAATAGTTCAATATATATATATATATATACATATATATATATATATATATATATATATATACATATATATATATATATATATATATATATATATATACATTGTTTCACTGTGCTTCTGTCATATATAGTAATTTTGTTAGATATTATTTAAATATATTTTTTGTAATACAGTTATGTAATATTTTTTCATCCATTAGAGGGCGATGCAATATTGGGTATAAATTAATGTGTTTGAATAGTGTCTTCCATGTATTACTTTTGCAGTGTGGTCACTGAGGAAGGCGCTTGCCAAAACCGGTATGACCCCACTGGGGTATTTTTCTATGGAGGAATGAAGAAATAAATACATTTTGTTGGAGGCTACACTAGAGTGCTGGCATTTTTTTGTTGTTGCTTCATTTATGTGGTACAGCCGTGCACTTGCCATTTGAGCAGGTATCAGTGTTTTGTTGGCACATTCCTATTTGACCCCAACATTTTTTTTTTTAAATGCTTTTTATTTTGTGGTCTCTTCTCTGTGGATTCCAGTACCTACTGTTTCTACCCTTTCAGAAATACAGTAAAGGTAACATGGATAGAGCTATAAAATATGAGCAAACAAACAATATTTAGTGAGCTGCCTTATAACCTATCCATTTCCATATGTACAGCAACAAGAAGAGCATCTCCTGGACAAAGAGGAACAGCAGGTGATGCTTTCCCAGCAGCAGCTCGGGTAGAACAAAAAGGGACACCTTCCCAGGAACAGCCAGAAATAATGCAGCCAAAGCCACCAAGGCAGCTGTCTTCAAAGCTACAACAGCCAATGACATTGCAAGCACTACCTTAACAGCTACAGTGAGTGCAAACACAAAATCAACAGCAAGAAAATGACAACTGCTGAAACATCCTCAACAGCAGTGGTTGGTTTGGACTTTGATTTCCATTTTCTAGTAATTGCTTTTTTGGCAGTCACCAGAATTAAACACAGTAAGGCCTTACTATGTCTAGGGAATTCAGATTCTGCATCACAGCTCAAAAACTAATTTCCTTACTTATACCAGTTTGCTCACCCAGTATTTCTAACAGAGCAGTCTGCAGGGAATTTTTAAAGTCTGTCAGTCCATTACACTCCCCCAAAATATGTTTCCAATTACCTCAATCTTCCCCATCACACCTCCAACATTTGGAATTTACCTGAGGAAAAATTCTTTGAAATCTGTGTGGATTATAAAAATTCAGATGCAAACACTTCTAAGATTTAAGTACAAATGTTGGCTGTCTAAATACGCTCCTCCTAAAAAGTTAAGTATTTCAAATAAGATAAATAAGCCAACATTGTAATGGCTAATTGGGAGAGTGAACATCTATTTACCTTAGAATCTTATCAAAAACATGTATTTTATGTTCGGTTTGTAGATGATTTGTTCCTTATTTGGAAATCAAATGAGGAACAGTTAAAACCTTTGTTCAGGAGATTAATTTATTAACTGGATTTTTGAAATTTACAATGACAGCATCCCAGGAGTACATATCATATTTGGATGTATATGTTGAGAAAATAATGGATGGGTATTTAAATACAGGAGTACATCGAAAGGCATGCCATAGGAGTTCATACTTACATAGATCTAGTATGCACCCTAATTATGTATTTAAGAACGTGGTTAAAGGGCAAGCTATGCGTGTATCAAGACTAAACTCAGCTGACATAGGGTATAGTCAGGAAATTGAGAAACTGAAACTGCAATTTATGCAAAGATCTTATAAAATACACGAAATAGATGAAGCCCTTGTTGATATCGAGACTTTAAGAAACGGAAGAGCATATCCATTTTTTGCTGACCAGGGCAAAATAGTGAAAAATACTGTAGAAAGAAATAGTGTTAATCCCAGGAATATGAAAGTGGGTATATATTATACACAAGATGTAAATGAGATTAGAGACGCATATAGTAAGTATTGGGAACTTTTACAGGTGGATCCTGTAATTTTTGAAGTGGTAGGAAGGGAGCCCAAATTTATCTATAAAAATAAATTAAATTTGTATAGAATGTTATGTGGCCCAAATAGAGTAAATGATAAGGACAACAGCAAGAAGTTATCAGCCAATACTAGACCACGTGGGAAATGTAAATTTTGTGATACTATAGATGAATCAGCAACGTTTAAACACCCAGTAAGTCAGGAAGTATTTAAATTTTATTGTGAGGCAGGTTGTGAAACAACACACGTGGTATATCTAGCCATGTGCCAACTATGCCCAGCCTTTTACGTGGGCAAGACAGATAGACGTCTTAGAGATAGAGTAAGGGAGCACTTATATAATATCAGGATGGGCTCAGACAAAAATGCCCTATCTAAACACGTAGCATCTACTTCCATTGAACATAAATTCAAGTTCATGGTTATGTACGTTAATAAACCTACTATACGTAGAGGTTCTATATGTAACACCACTGAATGTAATGAAAGTAAGTGGATAATCAAACTCAGAGCAGATCGCGAACCGGGATTAAATGATAGGGTTCCTATCAAGCCCATCCTGAAAAATAGGAGAATAAAAGTTAATAAAATTATATAAATGATATAAGTGCTCACCTATTAGATAGTTGACATGAAATGGTACTAGTGGATAGAATAGATTTTATATTATATGGTTTTAATATATGTATCATAGGAAAATACTAGTAATATACTACAAATGCAAGTGTAGGATTATTGCATAATCCTATATAGATTATGTGTTATATATTAAACACACATTACATAAGTTCAAATTGAACAGTAGGTAGTACTACGTTAAGTTACAACACATGCATGATATAGTAATGAACTTGAGCATTAAAGCCATAGGTATACGATCGAGCTATGGTTAGTTAGTATGAATTTTATGCCCTATGCTTAATGTCTTAAAATTATAAGTTGCTTTTATACATAAAAAGTTTTTTAATATTTTAATATTTATATATTTCTCTGATATAAGTATTATAAATATTTACTGATCATCTTGTCTTATTTTAACTATTATTGTGGCATTTTATTATATATGCACCTAATAGATATGCACTTTTAACGTTGCGTTTAAATAGATTTTAAAGTGCATATTATTAATAATTTTTAGGTTAGATTGAGATATACAGCATATATTAAGCATTGAATTAAATATACGCCATTAATGTACATATATATATATATATTTTTTTTTTTAATGTGCATTTGGTAGTATAGTTTTTATACACCAATATATTTCACGTACAAATGCGTGAAATGCGTTGGAATGAGAAGTTGTATGTTTATTTTATTTTATTTAAGTGCATGTTTTTTGTAAAATATCTACGAAGTGTTTAGAGTGTTGATTACTCTGCTGAAAGTTGTTTAAATTGACTTGTTCCTTATATTATATATGGAAAGACGCACAAGCCTAATAAGGCGAGTAGAGAGTTATATTAATTAAAGGAAGTAACGTTAATTTGGATTAACATATAAAATTAACCTGAATGCATATTTTATTTGTGGCCTGATGAAGCCTACGGGTGAAAGCGCTTGCCAATCTGCTGTACTTTAATAAAGCTAAAGCTTTTGGATTATTTGCCTTGGTCGATCCGTTTTTTCGTAAGTGAAACGAGGTGAAGTGAACTCTGCTGAATTTATGTAAGGGGATTTATTGGCCGAGGTGTGGAACCTTGTAAACTTGGTATCATTTAGAACATTTGGCTTACTAAGCAACTTTGTAAAGCTGGTAATGCTTAAAAACTCTTTGGTTTACTGACAACTTCTAAGATTAAGATCTTCTAGACACTGTTGTATATTTTGGAGCCATGCATATATTCACCCATTGTTTATTTGTGAATTCCTTATCCAATCTCTTTTCCCAATCCTTTCTAGCCTCCTCTGACTGATTTCAATAATTATGCAATATTTATATGCCCTACTAATTATCAATTTTTGTAGCTGCTTATTCTCTATAGTTTTCTAAAAACTTTACCAGTGCTGGTCTTTCACTTAGGATCCCCTTATTCCTTCCTCTTTGCCTATTCTCTGATATCAATCTTTGATAGGGAAGGAAATTAATAGCCTGCAGTCCAAATGAATTGTTGGCCTTTTCCTGTTCTATTACTTTTCCCTGTCTAATAATGTACTTCCAAAACTTTGGTTCCTTTGCCAGTTTTTGGCAGTAAATTAAAGAACCCCCCTTGCCTATCAGCAGAATCTCTTTTCTTCATTCCCATGTTAGCTTAGTTCTTAGAATACTTTCTGCTACTTTAGGAATATAATATAATATTCTGCATGATTATTGTCATTCTCTTTAAGGATTTGCATCCCAAATCCCAGTCTCTCCTTATTTCTTTTTTTAAAGAAACTTCTTTATTGAATTATACATAGGAAATAATGGGTCTATATTATTTCGGCGAATGCTTAAAATAGCGAACGTTGTTTAATCGACCCAATAAAGTTGAAATCCCTAAATCCCGAACACAAGGAACAGTGATTTTTTTTTTCCCAGGGGAAAAAAAAATCACTGGGCTGTGTTTGGGACTTTGCCATTTACTCCACTGTAGTGCAATCCTGGAGTTGGTATATTTAAGTAGGGAGGGTGTGACAGTCCCCCACATTGGGGGGTGTGGGGGCGAAGCCCCCTACTTTATTTTGTGTTTGGATTTTTTTTTACGGAGCAGCAATTTTTTTTCCTGGGAAAAAATCACTGCTCCATGTGTTCAGGATTTAGGGGTTTCAACTTTATTGGGTCGATTAAACAGCGTTCGCTATTTTAAGCATTCGCTAAAATAATATAGACCCAGAAATCATACATTCATATAAATGAAAATAAACCATATTGAATTTTTTCCGTCCTAACATTATACATTACTATAATCTTTGATACAATCATTGTCAAACATTATATAGCTAATTCAATTTCTGCCTTCCCTTAAACCTTATTCCTCCTCTAAAACATTATTCTGTAGGCATTGTTCCCATAATTCTCATTTCTGCTATGTAATTTGCTGCTACCCTTTTCTAAAGGCCCACTTCTAGTTTTTTTTTTTTTTATCTCTTTTACTATATTCACTACTTCTAGTATGTTTGGTTTAGACTTTGATTTCCATCTTCTAGTAATTTCCTTTTTGGCAGTAACCAGGATTAAACTCAGCAAGGCCTTACTATGTCTATGCAATTCTGATTCTGTAGCACAGCTCAAAAATAATTTCCTTAGTTACACCAATTTACTCACCCAAAATTTCTGACAGGGTAGTCTGCAGGGAAATTTTGAAGTCTGCCAACTCATTACACTCCCAAACACATGTTCCCAATTACCTCTTTCTTCCCCATCACAACTCCAACACCTGCTATCTACCCGAGGAAAAATTATTTGGAATCTGCTTAGGGTATATAAATACCCACACAAACACTTCCAAGCAAAGATCCTTAATCTTCTAGACTTTGTTGTACATTTGGGAGCCATACATATATCCTCCCACTATTTTTTTTTTTGTGAATTGCTAATACATTCTTTAACAATCCCTTCTAACCTTCTCTGATTGATTCCTATAGTTATAGTAATATTTTGCATGCGATACTAATTATCCCTTTTTAATTGCAGCTTCTGTTCTAGATTCTACTAAAAACTATACCAGTACTAATCTTACACCTAGGACCCCCTTGTTCCTTTTTCTTTGCCTGTACTCTGATATAGTCCTTGATAGGGAAGCCAATCTAGCCAGCATTCCAAATGAATTATTGGCATCTTGCCATTCTATTACCTTTCCATCTCTTATTTGCTCCCATTACTTTTGTTTCTTTGCCAGTTTTCTACAGTAAATTTCAGCCTCCTCTTACCTATTCTCTTTACCCCTAATTGCAGTCATTCCCGTAGGAAAAATCTCCATTCTTCATTTCTGTTTTGGTTTACTTCTTAGAATACTTTCTGCTGCTTTATGAATATATTATTTTGTATGATTGTTATTCTTCTTGAGGATCTGCATCCAGAATCCCTGCCTCCCCTTATTTCTTGAGCTTCCCCATTTCATCATCGTCCCATTCCACTTTGAATTATAGGTTTGTTTTTGTGCTATGTATAGCAGCCTTAACGACATAGCTCTGAAATACAACTTCAAATCAGGTAATCTCAAACCACATTCATCTGTTGGAGGGATCACCTTATCCCACTTGACTCTTCCTCTCTTCCCTTCCCAGAGAAAATCATTCAACTCCTTATTGTTATCCACAACTTCTCCTCTGGTTGATAAAAAATATGCCTGGTCTGTGTATAAGACTAAAACATTTTCATGGTTTGTATCTTGCTATCCATATTCATAAACCAGAGCTTCCAGTTTCTCAGTTTTTTTATTATCTTTTAATCTGATGTTGTATCCTTCATTCCTCCTCACAATAGGGTCTCAGATCTGACCCTCGGATCTGGCTTGGCCATATACCGTAGACTTAGATCTGACTCTCAAGCTTCTGCCTCATACCCATAATGCCCTTCATCCAGCCAACTGCCTCAGATCACGTTTGATGCTCCAGCAAGTCAGATGTGGATTTTGTCTCTCAAGCATGGGTTAACTATTTTTGATAGCCTTTGCTTCAAAAATTGTAATACAGTTATGTAATATTTTTTCATCCATTAGAGGGCGGTGCAATATTGGGTATAAATTAATGTGTTTGAATAGTGTCTTCCATGTATTACTTTTGCAGTGTGGTCACTGAGGAAGGCGCTTGCCAAAACCGGTATGACCCCACTGGGGTATTTTTCTATGGAGGAATGAAGAAATAAATACATTTTGTTGGAGGCTACACTAGAGTGCTGGCATTTTTTTGTTGTTGCCTCATTTATGTGGTACAGCCGTGCACTTGCCATTCCTGCAGGTATCATTGTTTTGTTGGCACATTCCTATTTTACCCCAACATTTTTTTTTATTTTTTAAATGCTTTTTATTTTGTGGTCTCTTCTCTGTGGATTCCAGTACCTGCTGTTTCTACTTTTTTGCTGTTTATCCAGGTTCTTATTTGCATCTGTTTTCAACCATCATTTAATTACTTTGGTTCTTTAAGAATGCTATTACTACCCTTTCAGAAATACAGTAAAGGTAGCATGGATAGAGCTATAAAATATGAGCAAACAAACAATATTTAGTGAGCTGCCTTATAACCTATCCATTTCCATATGTACAGCAACAAGAAGAGCATCTCCTGGACAAAGAATGGCATCTCCTGGAAAAAATCACTGGGCTGTGTTCGGGACTTTGCCATTTACTCCACTGTAGTGCAATCCTGGAGTTGGTATATTTAAGTAGGGAGGGTGTGACAGTCCCCCACATTGGGGTGTGTGGGGGCGAAGCCCCCTACTTTATTTTATGTTTGGATTTTTTTTTACGGAGCAGCAATTTTTTTTTCCTGGGAAAAAATCACTGCTCCGTGTGTTCGGGATTTAGGGATTTCAACTTTATTGGGTCAATTAAACAGCGTTCGCTATTTTAAGCATTCACTGAAATAATATAGACCCGGAAATCATACATTTATATAAATGAAAATAAACCATATTGAATTTTTTCAGTCCTAACATTATACATTACTATAATCTTTGATACAATCATTGTCAAACATTATATAGCTAATTCAATTTCTGCCTTCCCTTAAACCTTATTCCTCCTCTAAAACATTATTCTGTAGGCATTGTTCCCATAATTCTCATTTCTGCTATGTAATTTGCTCCTACCCTTTTCTAAAGACCCACTTCTAATTTTTTTTTATCTCTTTTACTATATTCACTACTTCTAGTATGTTTGGTTTAGACTTTGATTTCCATCTTCTAGTAATTTCCTTTTTGGCAGCAACCAGGATTAAACTCAGCAAGGCCTTACTATGTCTATGCAATTCGGATTCTGTAGCACAGCTCAAAAAATAATTTCCTTACTCACCCAAAATTTCTGACAGGGTAGTCTGCAGGGAATTTTTGAAGTCTGCCAACTCATTACACTCCCAAACACTTGTTCCCAATTACCTCTTTCTTCCCCATCACACCTCCAACACCTTCTATGTACCTGAGGAAAAATTATTTGGAATCTGCTTAGGGTATATAAATACCCACGCAAACAGTTCCAAGCAAAGATCCTTAATCTTCTAGACTTTGTTGTACATTTGGGAGCCATACATATATCCTCCCACTGTTTTTTTTTTTGTGAATTGCTAATACATTCTTTAACAATCCCTTCTAACCTTCTCTGATTGATTCCGATAGTTATAGTAATATTTTGCATGCGATACTAATTGTCCCTTTTTAATTGCAGCTTCTGTTCTAGATTCTACTAAAAACTATACCAGTACTAATCTTACACCTAGGACCCCCTTGTTCCTTTTTCTTTGCCTGTACTCTGATATCAGTCCTTGATAGGGAAGCCAATCTAGCCAGCATTCCAAATGAATTATTGGCATCTTGCCATTCTATTACCTTTCCATCTCTTATTTGCTCCCATTACTTTTGTTTCTTTGCCAGTTTTCTACTGTAAATTTCAGCCTCCTCTTACCTATTCTCTTTACCCCTAATTGCAGTCATTCCCGTAGGAAAAATCTCCATTCTTCATTTCTGTGTTGGTTTACTTCTTAGAATACTTTCTGCTGCTTTATGAATATATTATTTTGTATGACTTTTATTCTTCTTGAGGATCTGCATCCAGAATCCCTGCCTCCCCTTATTTCTTCAGCTTCCCCATTTCATCATCGTCCCATTCCACTTTGAATTATAGGTTTGTGTTTGTGCTATGTATAGCAGCCTTAACGACATAGCTCTGAAATACAACTTCAAATCAGGTAATCTCAAACCACATTCATCTGTTGGAAGGATCACCTTATCCCACTTGACTCTTCCTCTCTTCCCTTCCCAGAGAAAATCATTCAACTCCTTATTGTTATCCACAACTTCTCCTCTGGTTGATAAAAAATATGCCTGGTCTGTGTATAAAACTAAAAGGGACTAAAACATTTTCATGGTTTGTATCTTGCTATCCATATTTATAAACCAGAGCTTCCAGTTTCTCAGTTTTTTTATTATCTTTTAATCTGATGTTGTATCCTTCATTCCTCCTCACAATAGGGTCTCAGATCTGACCCTCGGATCTGGCTTGGCCACATACCGTAGACTTGGATCTGACTCTCAAGCTTCTGCCTCATACCCATAATGCCCTTCATCCAACCAACTACCTCAGATCACGTTTGATGCTCCAGCAAGTCAGATGTGGATTTTGTCTCTCAAGCATGGGTTAACTATTTTTGATAGCCTTTGCTTCAAAAATTGTAAGTCGGTGGTTCTATTGTACTTCTTCCTCCCTCTCTTTTCTCTCTTGAGTTGTGTGTCTGTGTGTGTGTGTGTGTGTGTGTGTGTGTGTGTGTGTGTGTGTGTGTGTGTGTGTGTGTGTGTGTGTGTGTGTGTGTGCGTGTGTGTGTGCGTGCACATGCATCTCTTTTCTTCTTATCTATTTTAAAAAAAAAAAGCAGACTAGGTTAGTTTAATTTAATCTCTTTGCGAATTCCTCAATTAGTTAAGCGTGTCTTTAGAGTTAGGATTATTTGTCCTGTAAACTTACGTCTGCACTTGACATTTGTTTTTGGCGGGCTTTTTCTTTGGGATATGGCAGACAAACTGGTTCCTGGCTTTTAACCCTGCACTTCTTGTGGGCTTAAAATACCCAATCAGAATGCCCACAAGGAGTGTGTGTACTACCTGGGTGTTGATCACTTGAAAGCAAAATGTTGCATATGTGCCACCTTCAATCCTCGGGCAGTTGCAAACCAATGAAATAAAGTTATTCTGAAGGGCCTTCTTCCCTCCTCTGCTCTGGAGGCTCAGACTTCTCTGGCTTCTTTCTCTGCTTCTCCTGCTCATAAGGAATCTGAAAACAGGTCCCTCCATGCCTCTCCAAGGAACTCTCTTGATCACAAGAAGCTCAAGATATCTACGGATTTGACTCCTTTGGAGCCAAAGAAGTTACCTCCCTGATCAGATCCTACAGCCTCTACAGATCTGGGGGAGATCATTACCATTTCCCCTATGCCTTCATCAGCTCTGACTTTGGATCCTATTCCCTTTGATCCGAGGACGTTGACAAAGTCCATGGCTGAATCCTCCAAGTAAAAACACTGCCAGCCCCCCTCATCAGCTTCCTCCAGGTCCTCAAGAAGCTGGTCTGAGGTGGAGATGGACAAGTTAATGAGGATGTTTCTTAAGGCCCATTTCCAGATGGGGGTAGTCTCAGCTCTGTCCCCTGTCAGATCTGTGAGCTACCCAGGTCACCCCATCAGGATCTCTTCTCTGATCCGTCCCTCAGCTTTGGAGTCACAGGATTCAAGACTACCATGCACGTCAGAATTGGTGCAGAGGAAGTACCCTTCCTCAATGCCCAAGGTGCCCTTGATAAGCCCCATTCTGACCTTTTTTGAAGTAGAGCAAGTCTCGGAGCCATGGTGTTGGTGCCAGGTCTGGAGGACTGAGATTGGCTTTGTCCTTTTCAGAGCTGTCCCTTCCCTTGGGTGCTTCAGCACTTGACACCTCAGGTCCGATTCCTTCTGGAGGCCCTGGATCCAGAGTGAGTCCTGCTCATTTTTCCTCCATAGTTTTGGCTCCTGGGAAAGCAAAACAGGCTTCTTTGGTCCTTCAGCTTTCCAGATAGTGGAGAGGGTTTTCTCCCAGGCTGGAAATCTGACTGCACAGGTCCCCGATCTGCCCCTGTACCCATGTCAGATCCAGGCCTTGCTCTCTCTCATCCTGCCATGAGTCCTCTTGTCCCAAGTGGTCTCCAAGATTTCCCTGCTCAGGAGGGATCCCCTTCTTCTGACACTTCCCCAGAATACCCAGCTGAGGAAGTCCCTTGGAAAAAGATTTGCAAAAGGAGGGACATGGATTCTCTTTTGGAGTCTTTAGCCGAGGATACTCACTTTGATGAGGGGAGAAGGATCCCCCCCTATCACCATGTGAAGACGTCTCCTTTGGGGACATATTAGAGATCCTGAAGCAAAAAGGTGGGTGGTCTGCCCAACCTCCTTCCACTGAGGAGTCAATTCTCTTTGAGGAGTTCAGGACAGGCACATCTACGTCCTGGGTGACCACTCCTAGGCATATGCCCTGGTGGATTTAGTGTCTCGCCAAGCATGCAAGGAACCAGACACCATGGAGCCCACACCCAAGCAGCCCAATCAGTTTATAGTGCCCCCCACAGACAAGAAACACTGGAGTAAGGGTCCCATAGTCAATGCTGTCGTGGTGGCCACCAAGAAAGATCTGGCAGAAGAAACTGCCAATGTCCATCCACCTAACACAGAGTCCAGAGCACTGGACAGGTTTGGGAAGCATGTTTACACCTTGGCAACCTTTGCACTGAGATCATTAAACTATCTAGCTCATTTCACTTGGCTGCAGAGGGACATGATCAAAGAACTGTCTGCTTCTCTCTGAGAGTCCATGCCTGTGGAGGAATTTAAGAAAGTCTTTCATCTATTGCCAACTCATTGATGAGGTTAATCTCCCATGCCATGGAGGGCACCTCATGAGCAGCTGGCTCAGGACTTTCCCTAATGAGATATGCCTGGATGAGGATATGTGATTTTGTGGAATCCTTTAAGGCACTGCTTCTCAATGCCTCTTATGATGGCTCCTCTCTTTTTGGGCAGTCAGTGAGAAATACACTTAACCACAACGAGAAGGATGGAAAGACCCTTTCTGCTGCTGGAATCAGGTTTTCTACCCCCCAGAGGTTGTTCTCCAGGAACCAGCATGGCGGCAAGAAAATGTGGTTTTGCAAGTCCCAAGGGCCCTTTCAGGACCAGACAGAGAACTATCCTCCAGAGGCCGGGGGGGGGGTTTGATGGTAGACGCCACTCTAGAGGCAGAGGGAGTCCACAGAATCAGAGCTTTCAGGAACCCCCTCCCAATAAGCCCTACCAGTACTCCTGAAGTGCTGCCTGACTGTCTATCTCTGGAGGTAGTTGGAGGACAACAAACTTTGCACCCCAAAGCCTGGAACCAATTGACTCAAAACTATTGGGTGCTAAGCGTAATATCCAGAGGTTATTATATTCGCTTTTTCCTGCTATCCCCAAACTCCAAAAACCTTCTCAATGTGCCACCCAATCAACAGGAACAAGCAGCACAGGAAATCCAACAACTGTTGCAAAAAAGAGTCATCCAGGAGGTCCCAGCCAAACACAGAAGATTCGTAACCTACTCCCATTTTTTTTTTGGTGCTGAAAAAGACAAGAGACCCAAGACCCATCCTGGATCTAAGCATGTTAAATGAGTACGGAAAGAAGTTGAGGTTCTGGTTTAGTCCATTCTGCCTCTGTTGCATAAGGATGTGCTTGATAGATCTTAAGGACATGTACTATCACATCTAAATAGATAGGCATTCCAGGAGATACCTGCAGTTCTAGCTGGGAGCCAATCACTACCAATTCAAAGTACTGCACTTTGGGCTCACCACAGTCCCTGGGTGTTCACCAAATGCATGGCAGTGGTAGCTGCTCACTTGAGGTTCATGGGATTCTAAGTGTTTCCATATTTATACGACTGGCTCCTGACTGCCTCCAAGAGGCTTTGGCTAATTCAAGCCAGGGACTACTTACTCCAGTTATTGCACTCCCTGGGCATCACCATAAACATGAGAAAATCCAGCCTTACTCCTGTTCAGAACCTAAAATTCATAGGTATGGAGCTCAACACAAGGGATCAGATAGCTTTTCTTCCTTCACACTGAGTAACCACTCTGAGAAATCAGGTTCAGCAAATGCTAGGCTGACAACACTCCACAGCTTAATTGATCCTGCAGGACCTAGAGTCTATGGCTGCAGCTATTCTGTTAGTTCCCCTAGCCAGATTTTTCATGTGGGTTCTACAGTGGACGCTAGCCATACAATGGTCCATTCTGTCTGAGCCCGTCCCTTCACATCAGATTGACTCCCATCTGCAGGCATCAGATCAGTTGGTGGATCCAGTCAGATAATGTTATTCTAGGCAGAATGTTTTTGAATATCCCCCCCCCCCCCGATAGCCACTGTGATCACAGATGCTTCCCAGTTTGGGTGGGGGGGGCATTACAATGGGAAGATGGTCCAAGGCACATGGTCACCTTCATGACCAGGTCGCATATCAATGTCCTAGAGATGAGAGCAGTCCTACTAACTTTGCAAGCCCTTCAGGACACTCTCTCCTTGGGTACTATTGCAGTACACACCATCAACATGTCAGTTGTCTGGTACATCAACAAGCAAGGAGGAATCTGTTCTTACCCCCTGTGCAGGGAGGCCATAAGAGTGTGGGAGTGGGTGATCTCTTTGGACTGCCTTCTAACTGAAACACATATCCTCGGGAAAACCAATCATTTGGTGGACAGACTCAGCAGATCGCTCCTGATTCTGCACAACCCCTCAACCAATCAGTAGCAAGCATGATCTTCAGCAGTTGGGGTCAACCTTGCTGTGACCTCTTTGCCTCTCCCCTCAACAACAAGTGCAGCAAGTTCTTCACTCTGATCCCTCCATCAGGGGAGCCCCCAAAGGATGCACTAGCCCACAATTGGCCCCCAGGTCTCCTGTATGCTTACCCTCCTCTTTGGCTCATCCCCAAATGTCTTCAGAAGGCAAGCAGTTTGAAGAGCTCAAGTCATCCTTATTGCCCCCTTCTGGCCTTGACAGGTGTGATTCCCCTTTCTGTGATCTCATCTGAAATATCCTCCTTGGATTCTAAAGCCAACTCAGGACCTCCTTTCTCACCCATCAGGAATGCAACATCTGAACCGTTGAGCCCTAAAATTGACCACTTTGTTCCTTCACTTCAAATCCTAGTGGGACAGTCCAGGCTTATTTCCCCTGTTCGAAAAATCTTTTGGCCTTGCAAAAGGCTTCCACCAAAAAAGTCTACTACAACAGTAAGTGGAAGAGATGTGTTATTTGGGGCACAAGCAGGAACATTGACCCCTTTTCAGCACCAGTTTCAGACGTGTTACTATTTCTTAGTACCCTTTTCGATGAAGGTGCTAGTTTCTCCGCTATCTAGTTGCAGTTGGCTACTATTTCCAATTTCCATACAGCATGTCAATCATGTTCTCTGTTCACCTTTAGACTATGCAAATCCTTCATGAAAGTGTCTTTTAATTAAGGCCCCTGATTAAGGATTCATCCCCCCATGGGACCTCACTCTTACGCTGCAGGCTTTGATACAGGGATCCTTTGAACCAGCAGCTACTTGTGACATGACATTTCTGTCATGGAAGACAGACCTTTTGTGGCTGTAACTTCCACTAAGAGGATTTCCAAACTACAAGCCTTATTCTCTAAACCTCCTTACAATATGTTTCATAAAGATAGTGTCCTTATACACTAATCCATCCTTTATGCCTAAAGTGGCTACCAAGAACAATATTAATCAATCCACCCACTTGCCAGTGTTCTTCCCCAATTTCTCTAACAAAGGGGAGTATGTTCTTCATCTTCTAGACGTTCATAGACAACTTTGTTTTTATCTACACAGCACCAAACAATACAGAAGTCTGATCAGCTTTTTGTAGCCTTTTCCTCCAATAGAATTGGACAAGCAGTATCAAAAATTACCTTGGAAAATGGATTTCTGACTGCATTTCATTCATTTACTCATCCAAAGGATTGGAATTACCTAAACCTCATAGGGCACATTCCACCAGAGCTAGGGCTACCTCCTCAGCCTTCTATTCTAGAACTTCCATTGATGACATTTGTGTGATAGCTTCATGGTCTAATAATCACACTTTTGTATCATATTACAAGTTGGATGTTATTTCTAGGAGTAGGACTTCCTTTGGCTTGATAGTGCTTCGGCATATCCTTCCATGAGGGTCACTCAAAGTTGACATATCTAGAGACTCTGACTCTATCGTGAGGAGGAATGAAGGAGACAACATCAGATTTAAAGGTTATGTCTTATCATAACTTGGCATCTGTGTTGTCTTCCTTCATTCATCCTCACTTTCCCACACAACCATCCCCATACTTTGTTTATTGGGGAACCTGGATGATGTAGGGACTATTATGTCCTATGTCTGAGACACTTCTGCCAATTTTTGATGTATGACTGCTGGATGTTTGGAATTGGCAAACTTGATCTGAAGTAGTTGGGTGGATCCGAGGCATTATGGGTATGAGGGAGGAGCTTGAGGGTCAGATTCAAGTCTGTGGAATGTGGTCAAGTCAGATCCGAGATCTTATTGTGAGGATGAATGAAGGAAGATGACACAGATGCTAAGTCATGGTAAGACATAACCTTTAATTTACTCTCTTCTAACATATCCTTAGCTGCCATGACAGAATCCTTTTAACCTATGCTCCTAAGTACTTCATTTTATTATGTCCCCTTAAATACAGGTATTGCTAAAGCAATTCATGTGTGGGTACATAGTTTACAGCTATTGCCTTTGTTTTATCTTCATTAATTTTGTATCCTGGTTCCTGTGTTCAAACAGAACTTTTCAGAGATGTACCCCTCCCCCACTTTAATTTCCACCACTGATCCCTCATATACCCTTCTAATTTACCTTATTATTTTATGAAATGCAAATGTTTCCACTGCCCCACTCATAAAATTCCACTTACTCTGTCAAATACTTTCTCTGCATCAAGACCCACCAACAGTGGTATTTTCTTACATTCAGCTTCCCTCTAGATCGTCATGGTTCTATAAATGTTATCAAATGCTACTGTTTTATAGATGTTTTATAGTAAATACTGTTTTATAGATGTTTTATAGATGATCTTATATTTATTTGAAATGATTCAGAGGAAGAATTTTTTGGTTTTGTTCCTGACCTCAATCATACTACCGATTTTTTACATTTTACTATTGGTGGTTTAAGTAGGAAAATTAACTATTTAGATTTGACTTTGAGTATTGAACCTAATGGTACAATCAGCAGTAGAGTGTACAGGAAAGACACATTTATTAATAATTATTTGCATTTTGACAGCTAACATCCTCTTCACATTAAGAAAAGTGCCATCAGGACAAATGATTAGACTTAGTAGGCTAATTATTGCAGCGCTGATACTTTATGAAGACTTACAGTTTCTTAAAAATATATTTTTGAACAGATTTTACCCTCTTGAGTTTTTAACATCTGTCATTGAAGACGTTTTTAAACTCAGATTGGATAGAGTGAAACCTATTTCACGAACTGGTCCCTTGAGTCAAGATTTGGATCTTGCTATTTCCTGTACTTCTCTTTTACAGTCATCTAGTCTGTATTCTACTAATTTTTTTTTCCTTTACCCATTACGGCCTTACTATAGATTCACATATAAAGAAGATTTTGACTGACAACTGGAAGATTATTATGGGTAAAAAGAAAATGATATAAATTTTAGGTCAAGCTCCTATCTTTTCATATAAAAAGTCTTCCAACATTAAATATTTAGTAGAAAGGCCTAAACCAACTGAGAATATCACTACATTAACAGGTACCTTTAAATGTGGTAAATGTAAGTATTGTTGTTACATACTGGGTAGTTGTAGTATTTATACTGAGGCCATTAATAGAAGCATTTTAGCAAAAAAACAGATTTAATTGTGAGTCTTGTGGTGTTGTATATGTTGTACTTTGTGAAGCCTGTTCTAGTTATTACATAGGTAAAACAATATGTAGATTAAGTAAAAGAATATCCGCACACATTTTAGCAATTAGAAAAATGGATTTAAATAATGCTTAGATAGGCATGCTACCCTTTGTCCTAATTTTAGAAAATTAAATTTCTTTGTTTTAGACCACATTAGTCTCAATAGTTTTGTGGGTAGACATAATGTTATTTTAAAATTCCACAATGCCACGAAGCTGAATGGCAGTTGTGGCTTAGTGCAAATGTTAAACCTGGATAAAATGAGCATATTAATTTAAAATGTTTTTTTCAACTCAGAGATATTGAAATATTGTTTGTGTATATTGAATTTTATTTAACTTTATACTTTTTGTATTTAATACAAATATGGCATATTGTTTTTATTATGGTGGCTCTTTAATTCTTAGATAGTATCTGATTGGTTGTGCTGAACCTTGGATACATTCATTGATAAAATTTAATTTATCACTATTTCTTGTACTTCATTGGTTGAGTGGTACCATGTGATGAGGAAATATTCCTTTTAAATGGTTTTAAAGCTTTTGTGTGTCTTGTTAAATTTTTCTGAAGAAGTTCCGGTATATAATTAAAGAGGAACGAAAGAGCTAAGTCTGGTGTCTCTCTTGGACTGCTGCCATCTGGTTTTGTTTTTATTAGTTTATTTTTGGACTTTTTGTTGTGGTTTCCGTTATCCAATGTTTGCTTTACTAATCCATATCTATTAATTTTGGCAATTATAGAAAAACACTTTATAAATATGACTTAGAATCAAAATGGGCCTATATGAAACTAGATCTGGTGGATCTTTACCATCTTTAGGTATTACAGCCAGCACAGCCTTCATCCAGTATATTGGTGCTCTCCTCCTGTTAATACAGTTAAACAAAACCTTCCAGAGCATTATCACTTTATTTCCTCCTAGCTTCCAAACTACTACAGGAATACCATCTATTACTGGAGACTTTCCTGTAGACTGCATTTACATCTACATTTTTATCTCATCTCCTCCTATCCTGTTATTAATTGAACCTCACCTACTTGTAACCTTGGAATATATTTAATCCTTTCATAAACACTGCCATTTGCAGTTCTTCTTGATTTCCACATTTCTCTGCATTATACAGATTTTCACAAATTTTCTGAAATATTTCTAAGACCTCTACTGGATTTCTGGTTATTTTCCTCATTATGGGGTTCCTTAAGCTTGGCAACAACCCTTTCTGCTTTCTCTTGCCTGAGCCATTGTGGTAAAAGCTTTTGTGCTTTGGAGTTATCAAAAAACAGCTGCTTAACAGCAATCTTTCTAAACTACTGCATATTATTGAGGTAGCCCCTTATTTTCTCTTTAGCAGTCTGCATTTGTGCCTCATCTTGCTCTGTGAGATTCCCCATATTCTGCAATACTTTAACATTTGTTAGTCCCTCTAAATAATTCTTGTTAAGAAATTTCTATCTTCCCTAACAACTCCTGAATAATTTCCAGTGCCCATTACTTAAATGTCTCTGTTAACAAATAGATGGGGAAGCGTCAATGTCTCACTTTTATTTCATTACCCTGCATTTTCATTTCAGTTACTATTGGTACAATCTGAAATAGTTATTGTATGCATATCAAAAATTTCAATTAAATGCACATGTTCATATGAAATATAATTTTTAGCCTAGCCCAATTTTTGCACCTTGAGGAATAAGTAAATTCTGTCAGAGCTCCATACCAAATATTTTCATAAATTTATTCTAAAATGTACCTTATTTTGTTATATTTTCCATTGTAGGCCAACCAAATATAGTCTTATTGTTGCAAATCAAATATGAGACCCCATCTGTAAGTAATATTCTCAGCTGAAAGCTGATTATTTCTCCCAGAATTTTGTTAAGCTTCATTGTAGCAGTTTAGGTGGAAAATAAATGCTTGCCAGAGTAATCCTCCTCCCTTTCCAGAATTCACTTACTACCACAGATCTACCATTATTATCTCTTTTCTATATCACTATTGGAGCTCCTGTAGCAATTAATATAAGTATTCCCATTTTTCTTTGTTCCTTATATTCTGCTGAATCACCATCCTGAAATCCTTTCTTCATCAAATTCACATGCTCAGTTCTTTCGAAATATGTCTCCTGTAGTATAACTATCTGCACTCTCCTTTTTCAATATAGTGTACTAATCTTTTTGTTTTATATATACTTGTGAGACTATTCACATTAGAATATAAGAAAAGTGCTGCCATTATGATAAGAAGTTATTACTCCCATTTGTTATGTATAACAGCTTTTTAATGTCTAGATTCAGCTTTTTAGTTACATGCATACACTAATGTTTGTCAGGTTGATATTTTATATAGTTACTTCTTGTAATATCCATTTGAACCTATGTCACAGCCTACAAGACTTTTTGTTTTAATGAAACTCCCTCAAAAAACACACCCAGAACACTCTTATAACCTATTAACTTAATGCAAACACAAAACTATGTACATATGCAAATAATGAAGTTTAACCATCCAAAAAGGAACAATTGCCCCAGATTGACAACTACACTCACAGGCTTGAATGAACTTATAATGAAGGTTATTCACGCTCAGATGCATGGTATAGCCTGTGCTTCTATTTACACTAAGTGCTGTCTGTTTTGGTCTTATCTTTATTCCTCTCCCAGATGTAGAAAACAAGGTGAATGCTTTGAGAAAACATTATTTTTCAGCCATTGAGTTAAAAATAGTTTTTTGATTGCCTGTATCAGCTTGTCTCCAGAGAAACATGAGAAGCACATACACAGCTGCCTTCAGCTACAAGCTTGTCATGTTGCATTTTAAACATTCATTTGCTAAATGAAAACCTTTCTTTACACTATGTTATTTTATTTATTTGTTTCCACTTAAAACTTGTTAGATCAAGCCAAGAGCCTTAATCCAGTAATTTCCCTATGCAAAAGAAAAAGCATATCAATTTTACTTATGTTCTTTTGACCAGACTTTCTTCTCTTTTTACATTGCATTGTCTACATTTCTTAAAACTGAGAAAGAAGGAAAAGGGGCACCTGTTTACTTTAGTATCACTAATACACACAAAAATAACTGAAAACATTTTTCTATATAACTTTCTGTATATGTCATTTTTAAAAAAAAAATACTGTCAAGAACAAAATTTGCTTTACTTACATTCTTCATTCCACTTCCCCTGTCCTCTTGTGTTTCCAAATGTTAATGACATGAAGTACGGCATATGTTTGGAGTTCCCTACCAGTTTGAAAAACTCAAAAAAGTGCAATATTTCCAGGTTTTCTTGTTCCACCACATTTCACATGTTTGAACTATTGTTTTTCTTCCTGTTGATCTCCATCTCTCAACCCCAGCCTCTGGTTCATTTCCAATGTACTCCTGGTTCTTCTAGTCAACTCCTATGCCTTTTTTTCTATCTTTCAAGCATCTTCCTTTTGAACATTGGAAAATGTTTCACTGGCATAGTCTCTCTGAGGTTTATAATCAGAAGGGTAAGAAGCAGAATCCCCTTCTGTTTGAAAACTAACTTTTTATTGTACAAATGTTTTTCTTTCCCCCTTATCATGCTCTGCATCAAAAATGACTTTGACCCTCCAGGAAAAAATATTCTGAAGATAGCTGGATACACCTTCTTCTCAGCATTAGTTGATTGCTGGAATAAATTTACTCCTCTTCTGTCTGGTGTACAGTGAGTAATCACTTTCTACAAACACACTAATGTCTGCAACCTTTAGTACATTGTCCTTCTGCCACAGCTTTGTCAGAATCAACACTTTCTGTTGGAAGGATTGCATCTTTACTATTAGAGATCTTTGCAGCTTTCTCATGGCCAGTTTTGGAGCATACACAAAATGCACCCTTTGAAGTAACAACTCCTGATGTGGAACACCAGTCCAATTGCTTAACTGTACTTTCATGAAATTAATGCAGTTGGTTCCTTCCAGTTTCCCTGTTATAGCAGAAAATCTCAGATTTTCCCTAAATGCTTTGTTCAATAATTCGGCATAGTTTGGTAAATAAAGCAGCAAAACACTAGTGATGTTCTGTAATGTGCTTTATGCTGCACATCTGTATTCACCTCTCTCTGTTTCTTTGCTAAAGAAATCTGGACAAAGACAAAAATAATCAGGAAGGAAACCCAAACATCATGAAAATATGTAAATATTAGTCAAATCCACCTGCAAAAAGTTAGTAGAACAGGTTTTGCATCGTATGCATTTTGTAAACAAAAGCAACATGAAACTCTAATGAATTGCATTATTGGCTCAGTGTAATCATCAGTGCTTTACAAGGAAAAATCAAGGATATGGCAAAATATTTGGCAAAATCAAGGGGAGTTAAAAGGTATTCTAATATTGTGAAATGCACAGTAAAGGTTTGGCAGAATATCACACTTTACATGTACTTTTCAATTATACCAAATAGATAAATGAGAAAGCATGTAGGAAAAAGTGCACCACAGAGGCCAGTATTCTGGCAAGGGACAATGAATCTCATAATATTATCTAGCATCTGAGATTTTGTAATCAACTTAAAAGGATACTGTAGCTCCCTACTGTTCATAACACTCTTGTGGTCTAGAAAGCATGATCTTCAACTGGGAGCTACTATTATATTTTAAATATAGATTTAAAAATAAAAATAATCATAAAAAAGTCAGAACAGGGGAACTTTGTCTCACTTTGCTTTACCCCCACATGCAACTTCTGAACACATATGAGATGGTAAAGTCTGGCTGTATTTACTCACTGCAACAAATATGGATTTAACTAAAAATGGCACATTATGAACAACTTTTGACTTTGAGTTTTTGTAGAAATAATATTGCACCACAACCAATTGATGCAGTCTTAATTCCACATATATCCTGACACCAGAAAGTTGATGAACATCCCTAATGTTGTGTGAAGGCTGCCAGCCTAGCCAGATAGAATTTTGGAGAAAATTCTGTCATCTGTGAATATTAATGTAAACCACAACCTTGTTGTCTTAAATGGAAAAATGCTGTTATATGTGGAACTGCAAAAATGTAATAACAGTGCACTCTGCTGACCAAGTAAAGCATGTTGTGACCTTTTGATGTAAACATGGCTCCGGCCGATCTAGATGAAGGAATTCTTGCTATTGTTGTAAGGCCAGAATTAATGGCCAGAATTTGCATGCATAAATGTCCTTTATTGCTCTGGTTTCTGCCCAGAGGTGAAGAATGTAAATGTAGTTTCTGTTAGCCTGGGAACTCAGGGAAGTGTGAAGAATGATGTAATGTGAACCAAGAATATGATTTTAAAAACAGAGAGAATCAGAGACCATTAAGCATTTTTGTCTTGACCATCCATCTCACCAGCACTGTTTGTTCTATATGCAAGTTTATCTTAGACTTGAGTTTTCTCTTAGAAATAGCTAGAAACTAGAAAGATTAGACTAAGTATTTATCTGTGATGTCAGAACTGTACTACTGAATTATTTTAAGTATTTCTCTGTGATCTCTGAACTCTTGACTAGCACTGTTTAGTAAAAAGTATTGTCTTGTGTTTTGACTGTGGCTATTTTTGTAGAGATAATTTAAGCTCTCTAGAGTACTTGCATGCCATTGGTAAAATTGTACAAAGCTACTCTAATAGCTTTAGCCCTGGGCTATACTACCAATTGGATAATAATATTGCACAGTAATAATTGGACACTCTTTTAAGGGGCTTTGAGTAGCTGATAACTATTAGTGGGTGATGGCAGCTGGTACTACCGTATAGTCTGGATAAAGGGGGCACAGATGAAGAACCTGTGACAGCCTTCCCCAGGAGGGTCTGTGTGGTTATATAAACTCTTCTCAAAGTGTGTGTGTGTGTGTGTGTGTGTGTGTGTATGTGTGTGTGTGTGTGTGTGTGTCAGCTACTTGGGTAGGGACACGAAGCACTGGTTGGACAGAGAGGGTGCTGGAGGTTACAGCTTGCCCACTAGGCTGAGATCTGGACCCTATAGCTGTGCCAGTGGGGAGTCTTATTGGAGACCTGGAGAGCAAGGGAGCAGCCAGCCCCAGACTGAACGTGATATCTGTGTGCTCTTAAGGGAAATTGCACTTTACTGTGTGTATTTGTTATCCTTTCCTCCTGTATGAGACACCCTCACTGGTGTTAGTGGTGAGGATTGAGGCTCCTTGATTGTTGGGCCAGGGCACGGGTATCACATATTAATTGTTTGGCAGTGGTGGGATATCCACATCACATATTATTGGTGGCAAATACTAATTGGCTTGTAGTGGTGTGGTTAGAGTGAATTCCTGTAGCTTGTGTACAGTGAGCTTTGAAGGTGTTTTGTACTGTAAATCAGCCACACAGTGAATACTCAGAGTTCAGATCACAATTGTTTTATTTCTTTTGTTAGCTTAGTTAGTAAGTGTGAACAGGGAGCATGTCAGCAGAGGAGTATGGAAAGCTGACAAGGAGCCAGCTGGCTGAGATGTGCCAGGCTAGGGAACTGGTGCATGGAAACCTGACTAAGGCAGACTTGATTGCAGCCTTGATTACAGCTGCATCAGAAAACAGCAATCAGGAGGACAATCAGACTGGCAGTGGAGATATAATACCCTCGGAGAATGGACAGCTCAACCTTTCTGCAGAGGACTTAAAAATCCATCTGGAGCTAAAGATACTTGAGTTGGAGGCCAGGCATTTGGAGATAGAAGCAGCTGAGAGACTGAGGAGTCTACAGGCTGAGGAGAATGAGAAACAGCTATGCCTGAAAGCTGAGGAAAAGGAGCGGCAGAGGAAGCATGAGAAGGAAATGCTGACTTTTCACCAAAGTCATGGTGGTAATGGGGAAGGGTTAACTGGACCCCAGAAGCACAAAAGGTCAGTAAATTTCTTCTGCAGTTTAAAGAGGGGAATAATTTTGATAGTTTCATTCATATGTTTGAGAGGGTATGCAAACAGTATAGTGTTGACCAAAGGCTCTGGGTATGATTCCTGACCCCCTTACCCCATGGTAAAGCTGTAACTATTTTGTCAAAAATGTCTGACATTGCATGTTTTGATTATACTGCTGTTAAAAATCACTTGTTAGAATTGTTTAAGCTAACACCTGAAACTTATAGGAAAACATTTTGTGAGCATAGACGCAAGGCAAATGAAAGTGTCTGTTATTATGTATCTGAACTGAGCACTTATTTCCATAGGTGGGTGAGTGGATGTCAGGTCACCATTTTTGAAGGGCTAGCAGACCTTTTGGTGAGAGAACAAGCCCTTAGTAGTTTGCCTGAGGACATGAGGGTCTGGTTAGCTGACAGACAATGTGCTACTTCAGATGAGATGGAGAAGAAGGGAGACCTATACCTGGCAAGCAGAACAGCCCTACACAGGAAAAGGACCCCCAGTACTGCTCTTGGGTCTAAAGGAACCCATGGTGAGCAGCCCAGACTGCCCCAACAGAATCTGCCAGTAGCAAGGGAAGCCACTAGTCCAGGTACACATCCAGGAGCTAGGGTTAAATGTTTTGAATGCAACCAGTGGGGCCATGTGGCATACAGGTGTCCATGGAGGCAAGGTGGGAAACAAAAGGTGAGGGAGACAGTAAGTTGGAAAGACAAAATGTCAATAGTAGGTTGTCTTGAGACAACAGTGGTACTGAACTACCATCCTGTAGATGTCCTGATAGGGAATGATTTTGATAGTGCAGTACCCTGTGCTTGTGCAGTTACATGCAGTCAGGTTTGGAGACAAGCAGGTAAGTCTGGTAGCTTGAGGGAAACCCAGATAGACTGCAGACTTGCAGCCAGGACTGGTGAGGTGTTTACTTCAGGGAGGGAGATACCCTGTAGCAGTGAGACTGAAGGTGAGCCACAGCTGCTTGGGGGTACTGATGGTCCCTTGGACAGAGTGACTGCAAAGGTAGAGGTGAGTAGTAGTACCCAGGCTGATAGTGATAACCACTGTCAGTGGATGCCAGACTTCCTGTAGAAGGGGAGTTGGGAAGGGTTACAACAAGAGAGTTGAGAGAGGCTCATCTCTCAGACCCAACATTGCAAGGCCTGCGGCAGGTAGCTAGGGAGGCACCTGATTCTCAAGGAAAGGGGGAATCTGTATACTGGGACAAAGGGTTACTATACAGAGAGTGGACCCCTGAGGGAGGACTAGAAGGTGAGAGAGTACAGCAGTTGGTAGTGCCTAGAGCCTACCATCTGGCGCTTCTAGCCATAGCCCATGATATTCCCTTTGCAGGTCATATGGGCATAAAACGTACAAAGAAGCATATTATGCAGAACATCTATTGGCCTGGAATTTCCAGAAATGTAACAGGGTAGTGCAGGAATTGTGAGCAGTGCCAAAAGTTAGGCAAGGCAGGAGACAAGGTGAGAGCTCCTTTGATGCCTTTGCCTGTGATTGAGGCTCTATTTCAGAGGGTAGCTATGGATCTTGTGGGTCCTCTGAGTACCCCATGTTCCACGGGGAAAATGCATATCCTAGTGGTAGTGGATTATGCTACATGATACCCTGAGGCCGTGGGTTTGTCCTCCATTGAGGCAGAGAAAGTGGCAGATGCTTTGTTTGGGATTTTCAGTAGGGTAGGTTTCTTAAAAGAAATACTGACTGACAGAGGTGCCAATTTCATGTCAGACCTGCTGGCTTGTCTGTGGAAGTCCTGTGGGGTGGAGCACATGAAGACCACCCCTACCATCCCCAGACTAATTGTCTTGTTGAGAGGTTAAACTCTACAATCAAGTCCATGCTACGGGCATTTTCAGATCAGTTTAAGAGGGAGTGGGACAAACATTTGCCCCATCTGTTGTTTGCTTACAGAGACATTCACCAGGAATCCACATTTTTTTTCACCCTTTGAGTTGCTGTATGGGCATAGGCTGAGGGGACCTCTAGATTTAATTTGAGATGAGTGGGAAGGTGAGTGCGAGTTACTCACAAGTGTTCTGTGGTGGCATATGTCCTAAACCTCAGGACAAGGCTTAGGAAACTCATGGGCTTGGCCCAGAAGAACCTAGCAGAAGCCCAACAACACAAAAAGGTGTAGTATGACAGAAATGCTCAAGCTAGAGAGTATGCTGTGGGGCAGCAGGTAATGTTTCTCATTCCTGTCAGACACAACAAACTGCATGCAGCTTGGGAGGGACCCTACAAGGTAGTAAGAAAGGTAAGTGATGTTAACTACATGGTGAAACTGCTAGGCAGATGGCAGGGGCACAAACTGTACCATGTTAGCATGATGAAACCTTACCATGATAGGAAGGCCCTTGTGCTGAGCATTTGCAGTGGATTGCAGGAGGAGTCTGAGGGAGATCTGGGGACTGATCTCCTCAGTGAGGCTCAGGCTGACACCTCAGTGGAAGGGGTAGGAATGTCCCAGCAGCTATCTCCTACCCAGGTTCGAGAAATCCCTGAACAGTGTTGCAGGAATTTGGGGACATGTTCACTGGGAAACCAGGGTGCACCCACCTGGGGCAGCACCAGGTGGACACAGGACCCCAAAGGCCTATTAGGCAGGCCCCTTATAGAGTGCCTGAGAAAGTCAAACAGACTCTGAGGGAGGAGGTACAGGAGATGTTGGAACTAGGGGTGATTCAAGAGTCCAACAGTCCCTGGGCCACCCCAGTGGTGCTGGTGCCAAAGAAGAATGGCAGCACCACATTCTGTGTGGACTACAGGAAATTAAATAGTTGCATGTACTTGGATGCTTACCCCATGCCTAGGACAGATGAGGCCCTAGAGCAGCTGGGTGGGGCTAAGTATCTTACAACCATTGATCTTACCAAGGGTTGCTGGCAGGTGCCCTTGACTCCCAATGCTAGAGAGAAGCCAGCTTTTATGACTCTGTTTGGCTTGTATGAGTTTACAAAGATGCCCTTATAGGTTCATAGGTTCATAAGTAGGTACTAGGCTATTGGCCCAAGGGCCTACGTAAGCCTAGCAAACAAGGTTCCCTGGCTTATGCCACCCAAGAAAGTTTGGGATGAAGAATGCCCCAACAACTTTCCAGAGGCTGGTAAATCATATCCTAGCAGGAGCAGGAGGGTTTGCCCTTGCTTACCTAGATGATATTGCCATCTACAGCCATTCTTGGCCAGATCACCTTCAGCATGTCAGGGAGGTTCTGGGCAGACTACAGAGGGCAGGGTTGACCATTAAGCTGAGCAAATGTCAGGTGGGTATTGCAGAGGTCTCCTACCTAGGACATAGAGTGGGGAGTGGTAAGATAAGGCCAGAACCTGCCAAAGTGGAAGCCATTCAGGCATGGCCTGCACCTGTTACTAAAAAGCAGGTGAGGCCATTTTTAGGGACAGCAGGGTACTACAGAAAGTTTGTCCCCAGATATAGTACCATAGCTGCTCTCCTCACAGACCTGACAAGGAAGAACAAGCCAGTTAAGGTAGTGTGGACCCCAGCATGTGAGCAGGCATTCCAGATG